>NW_024868082.1:0-12589 GCF_013358625.1 Macadamia integrifolia
TTTTTTTTTTTTATTTAAAATTCCGATTCCTTATGGCTTCAAAAAAAAAATGAATACTACTGTGTTAGGTATATAATTTTTAACTTACTATTTTTTTAATGACTCTAATATTTTATTATGGTGTTAACAGGTTCAGTTCAATGTAAGTAGCATAACAGACATTAACGATATGAAAAGAACTAATAATCCTCCTCCTCCTTATTATTATTATTATTCTATTAATCCTAAACAAAGACCTTAAAAGGTTCTTAATTGGTTTACAAAAGATTAAGAAGGAAAAATAATAATAGCAATGTACCTTAACAAAAAAAAAAAAAAAGTTGACAGCAATGTACTTTAACAATGGTTAAGAACAGTAACAGCAATGAACACTGAAAGATGTAACAGTGATATGTTAAACAAATAAAAAATATATATATCCAAAACAGTAGTGGTGCTCATGCAATGTCTATTTATTATAATAAAACAAAAATGCAATATGACAAAAAAAAAAAAACAAATATGACTAGCACATGCAATGTATATTTATTGCAATATTATAATGAACAGTAGCAAATGAGTTATTAGAAACGGTGGTGGTATATGAATCATGGATACGTTTTGCATTCACAAATGGAGGAATAAACTATTTAATAATATAAAATAGGTTATTCTGATAATAAAAAAATATCTCAACTTTTAACAATAACAGAACATGCATTGATATTCTTCACGTGATGGAGCATATCAAATAATAATCAAATATATGCTAATATACACAGTACCTATTTATATATCAGTGTGATTATAAAAAAGAATAATATTATGAGATGGGGAGTTGCACTTACCTTTCTTTCAGCAACCAAGAAAGTAAAATAAAAAAAATGGCAAAGGCCTGCAAGGAGAGAGCCGTTCTTGAACGTGACCGAGCAAGCCCATGAACAGGAGAGCAGCTATGCCGATATGTGAGCGACCTTTGAGTAGGAACTTCAACCAATCAGAGTCACCAGAAAGTTCAAGGGTTTTGGTCGTTAGTTCTTCTTTTCTAAAAAATGGGGGGGTTTTTTTTCTTGTCCTTTGAAGCCGCAGTCCAAAAGAGGGGTTGGAGGGAGCGGTTGTTCGGAATCAGGAAAGTTCTCGAGCCTCTTTAAACAGAGATGGGGTCGATCTCTCAGGCGATGTAGGTCATCGCTTGCTGCCGCCTTAATTTGTATAATCGAATGCGCTTCTATTGAAGCGATCTCAACTTGAAACCGAGAGAAAAAAAAATGAAGCCACAATCGATCAGAGATCAGTTTCTGCTACAATCGTTTGCAGCTATTCCCTTCTCTTTTTAAGTTTGGATCAGTAAAGAAAACATAGTCACGATGGTTCTAAAAATGGATTCGAGCAGCAGGGCACAACAAAGCTATCAGTTGCTCAAACGGCTCTGATACCAATGTAGGTTTTCACGAACCGATGATCAAGAAGACAGAGAAGGCTTCAAGAGTTTAGGGCTCCAACTGGCTGATCAAAAGCGTATGGTGTCTTTCCAATTTTACTATTTACTCTTTTATAGAGATAGAGTCAAAAGATTCGTTGAACAGCGGATCTTTTCCGATCAGCAGAATCGCCTTGCAATTACTCCTGAAATTACTCCTTCCATAACGGAGTGACAGTTACTGTGGTTCCGTGATGAGGCCGGATGGCCATCTCACCGACAATATTTTGTTGGTCTCTTAAGAAGTTTCTTGGAATATTTTCATTCCCTCTTGCTTTATTTTTTATTTAGAAACAAACTGGTCATATTTTGTTGGTCTCTTAAGAAGTTTACTGGAATATTTTCATTCCTTCTTGCTTTATTTTTAATGATAGTTTTGACAATTTTTTTTTTTTTTTTTTTTTTTGGCTTCCATAGATATGTTGCAACATCCCTGACTTCAGTTCATGAAATGGAGAATGGGTTCAATATTTGGTCCTTCAATGGCAAGCTGCTACATCGGATCCCAAGGGACCATTTCTATCAGGTAGAGCAATAAATGTTGCAGTCATCTTTGATCCCACGATCTTTAAATTTTGGTTATTACATTCCAGTGGGACAAATTTAGTATAACTAGTACGTGTGTGGATGTTGTACGAAGATGTAGTCCATTAATGATATGATCCACATTATAGATTCATTTCAATGAGCCCTCCCCACCCTCAACGCGGTGGCCAACTGATATAACTTTTTCAAGGATCCGCATACTTTGTAGTCAGTAACATTGATAGTCATTTGCAACAGTATAGGATAATTTGAAAACTCTCTCTTTGCTCTGTTCTACATGCTAAGTTCTTGTTTTCCCTTTTTCCAGTTTTTGTGGTGCCCAAGGCCACCATCCTCCTTAAGTACAGAGAAAGAGGAAGAGACAGCAAAGAACCTGAAGAAGTACAGCAAGAAGTATGAGGCAGAGGACCAGGATGTATCATTGCTTCTTAGTGAACAGGATGGGGAAAAGCGGAAGATGCTTCAGGAGGAATGGGACTGCTGGTCTGATTGGAATGGAAGAAATTAGATGAAGAAGATATGGAAATACAGCAGTTATTAATGGATGGTGAAGCAAGTGATGAGGAAGAAGATTATTGAGGCCAAGGAAGTTTAAATAGAAGTGTTGGATGTGACAGAGGAGGTCATTTTATATGAGTTTGAGCAGAATATGAATTAGATGAGTTGGGACTCGTTAGCTTGATGTTCTCGAGGAGTTCTTCAAGAGTAGCCCCAATTTTGAGGTTTTCATTTTTTATGTTTTGGTTGATTAAATACTTGTATATACAACGGTTAAGAAGTTGCCTTTATTTTTGGCCCCACTCAGTTCTGCCATGTCATAGCTGCAAGGTTGAATCTCCAGTTCTGCCATGTCATAGCTATAATGTTGGATCTTTGTGACAAATACTCTCAAAGTCCCCTGCTCACATGTCAAATTTCAGAATCATCCTTGTTTCCAAGTGTTAAAACAAGAAATTAAAAAAATCCGAGGATTGAGGTGCATGAGAAATATGATACTAAATCGGTGAAAGGTATGTAAATGGTATAGACAAAGGATAAAATGGTCAAATATATTCAGATATCGGTATCTTTGAGGGTAAAACCGTCTTATACGACCAATATGATACTGATCCCAACCCGGCCACCCCGATGCCTAAAACCATTCACAACCACTTTCCTTAAACAAGACCAGATAAATTCAACTGATACGGACACAATGGTTGGTAGTTACCACTTTAGAGTTCAAACAGTCCAGACAGGAGTGTCGACAAACAGAACTTGCATATGCATCAGGAACTTCTCCAACGCGCATCGAATGGCTTGGTGGACCTGCGAATGGGAGTCCAGTTACTCCTAGCCGTCCTATGCACGTTGGGGCACTCGGCACATTGGAGAGAATCCAGACTCCTTGCACACATCCATAAGGATTTTCAGTATGGATTTACACGTGTAACGCATAAGTTAGAATCATTTGTTACTGGCAGTAAGTTCAGTATCGTTTAAATTGTTCTTGTGGAAAGTTCTGATTGATGGTATCGCTAAGCAGAGATAAGCTGGTTAATGGATGTGTCTTTCAAAATGACTCCTTTCCCCCTTCTATTGTTTTTTTTTTTTTTTTTTTTGTTATAATCCCCCTTCTATTGTTTTTTTTTTTTTTTTTGGTTATAATCCCCCCTTCTATTGTTCATATGTATGTAAATGGCATTACTCCTTCATCCATTCGATGCATTGCTCCTTCATCCATTCCTACTTTTAGTCATGGATTGCATTGTATGTCTATTCAAGATTACCTTGCTCTGCCTTCTGGGGATCACCCAGTTGTTATATGTGATGGATGCTATGCCTCTATTACCTATTCAGCTGGATGGGTGGTTGTTCTTTTGCATTCTCAATTTCAGTCTATCTCTAGAAGTTGCGGATCTTCAAGGAAAATGCTGGGATCGAAAACCAGAAGTGTCTTGCAAGGAGTGCAGCATGCAGTGGACCAAGGGTTCCAGAGGGTAGAGGTGTGGATGGATAGCAGATAGCAAGGACACAGTGAAGTGGTTGGAGCAAAGGAATCAGACCAGATGGCCATTGGAGTTATTCAATATCCTATTGACTCTGTTTCGTAAACCTTACTTTAATTGCCCTTTAGCATAACTTATATTCACTAGGATAGAGTGTAGATGTGGTAAATTCACATTAAATTGATTCCCCTTCTCCAAAGATTGGACTCATCAAGTTTGAGCCAGAGGCTTCAACAAGATCAGCTGCATACGGCAGACCTCCTCGAGAAAAATGCACTTTGAAGATTGTGGCATTCCTGGCTCATTGAATTCACAATTGACAAAAAGAGGATGGGATCCAGCACTGCTCTTGCTATCCACATTACAAAGTATGACTGACTTCTTATGAAACTGAAAATCATTCATGGACTACCTCTGTTTCTTGTGAGAAGAATAACAGCAAGTGCTCTACTTAGCCACATTATAAACTCAAATCTCTTGAATTTCATCTTCCAGAACATTGCCTTCAGAATTTGTTCCCTCATTGATCAGATTGACAAGTAACCCATTCCCGTCGCGTATGTTGAGTGGATTCTGCTTCAGCCTCGCACAGCAAGATATGCTTGCTGCACACATCAGTTAGTGCTGGTAGATCATAAAGAACTAATTTTATTAGTTTTAGAAATGGTGAGATCATTCCATTATTACCCTCTTCTAAATTCCCATCTTCTTCCCCTTCTTCAATTATTACTTCCATTTCACCACAAAACCCAACATATATGACTTCCAAGTAGCTGACCATCCGTGGCATTCCCTTCGTGAAGATCATCTTCAATCTATTGCAGTATGTTATTTTTATGGAGGATAGTTTATTAAAGCAATTTAATGGTGTAAGGCCTACACATATCCTTTCCAATTTTGGCAATTCTGACAGAAGTAGTGAATCTAAATTCTGAAAGGAATCCAACACCTTCACCAAGTCTTCACAATCCGAAATTTTCAAGACTCATCCAACACGAATGGGCACACAAGTCGGACCTGGGCATTCATGAATTTCTAACATTTGAAGTTTTTGGGATTCATTGAGAACTTGTATAGCGTCTTGTTTTATAACTCTGCAATGCTCCAGTACCAAGGCCATCATCTTCTTAGCTAAAGGTCTGAACCAATCAGAAATAATGATACCACGGAAGGAAATGTCAAGAGATGTTAAATGGGTCAAGCAGTGCAACTCCCTTACATCAATGATGGAGGGCTGATGGTCATCACAAGATCCACTGCTCTCCTTATTCTCATTGTTTCCTTCATTCCATTGTCCTTTACCATCAGAGCCACTCCAATCCCATTTTTCATTTTCACTCATCCTCCATATTATGTTATCTGCTCTATACAACCTCAAGTTCTCCAATTTCAGCAAACTAGATATTACCCCAGCTGGAATAGAAACATTTGTCTTTGTCACATCTAAGTATCTTAAATTACTCATACCTCCCACGCATATAGATCCAAGAATTTGCTGGTCCAATGCTAAACAACGACACAAATCTAAAACTTGGAGTTGTCGCAACATTTCCAGGGCAGGCAATGCTCTCAACCTTGAACACCACCGTAAACTAAGCACACGAAGATTCACTAAACATGACAAGGATCTTGGGAGATATTCCAATGTATAAGTGTGAGAAAGATCAAGTACGCTGAGATGATCCATGTGTTGCAAGAAATTTGTTGGGGGAACAGTGAGGATCCTATTCCGCCTCAATAGCAAAGTGGTTAGCTTTTGGCATCTCTCTCCCAATTCAGGCAACTCCTCTATTTGGGTATCCATTAGTGAAATCTGTGTTGCATCTAGCCACTCATTAGCCTGAGGTGCCTCTTTAAATGATTCACCATTCCTTATCAAGAACTTGGAACTACTATTTAACTCCGAAGAAGTAATCCAAAGTGCAAGCTCTCGCATCATATCATGCATCCTCACACTACCTTCAGATTCTCCATCTTCCAGCATACAAGCGATTTTCAAGCTCCCAATCAGAGACTCACCTTTATTCATAGCAGCTGTCAAACTATTTAATCTATCTACTAATCCCTCACCAATGTAATAATTTAATATCTCATTTTCCATTATGCTATAGTCCTCAGTGAAGCAATTACAATAAAGAAATATATTCCTAAGCATATCATCCTCCAATCTATCAAAACTAAATTTTAAGGGAACAAGCACTTTATCCTTCATACCTCGGAGTTCTGTAGCTGATTGCTCCATTTCCCTTATGGCATTCGCCCCCTCCCCATCTCCATGTCGATTTGCCATCGCACGAGCAGTAGTGATAATTGCAAGAGGTTCACCCTCACATCACCGAACAATTTTCTCAGCATAACATTTTATATGATTGGCAATAACATGTTGACCAGCTTTTACAACGAATAGGTTCCATGACTCGTCTTCTGATAATGGCTGCACTTCTATAGTGATTCTAGCATCCATGTCAGTACACACATCTTGATTCCGGCTGGTCACTAGGATCTTGCTCCCTCTTTGGTTTCGAGGGTGAGGGATTCCGACATAGTCGAGTTCTAATTTGTACCACAAATTATCCAAAATTAGAAAAAATTTCTTCTTCCTTAGGGCATCAAACAACTTCTCTTTTGCATCAACCTCCCTGTTATCTGTTAAATCTAATCCGAGGCGCTTACCAATACTGATTTGTATACTGCGTATGTTGGGAGCAGCAGACACTGTGACCATTATCACAGTCACAAAACAAGAATTATCTTTGAAGTAATTGTTCACCTTTCTGGCCAGCTTGGTTTTACCTACACCCCCCCCCCATACCATATACTCCAATGATCCCAAAACCTGGATCACCTATGCAATCAAGCATTTGCTGCAACATGCGTTGAGCTGATGGCTGGTTCTCAATTGGCTCACTTTCCATCTCCAACACACATTTTGGAGAAGGTGACTTTGTCAAAACAACTTGTTCTTTGAGTCTAAGATCAGCCTTCAGCTTGAGTTTTACAGATCTCCTGCTCAATTTGTAGCGTGCCCAGCAGTTGATACACCAACCCCCGACATGTCCCTTGATTATACCCATTTTCTATGGTAGCGGCTTCCATCTCAATTTCATGAATGGCCTTGAACCAATTTCTTGCTGCATCAGTCTTGACTTTTCCAGCGTTTTCTTCTGCTGTTGAAGTGCTTTGCTCATCATTCCTCCTTGCCTTCAGATTTTGAACTACAATTTGCAGGTCACCGATGTTGTCACTGGAGCTTCTCAGGTAGTTTGTCTGCTTAATGAGGGGAGCAATTAGAAGTGTGCCGATGATATTTACTATTGAGCTAAATAGCCCAACAAAAGCCATGAGAGGGCGGAAAAGGGGAAAGGATTAAATAGAGCAAATGGGAAAGAAAACAACAATCTGACTGAACAACAAAAAGGCTTATGAAGATGGCAATATTGGAACTATGGATCGTTCGGAGTAAGAAAAAAGATGAAGAAACTAGTTAGTGAAGGCTGGAGAGAGGCCTGGCAAACACATGGTGATATAAAAGAGATTTAAGACTAAGGAAGCTAAAGGATGGAACCATTTAGTCAACTATTTTACCACTCCGAAGGTTGTCTGCCGTGCGATTCAGTTGAATGTCCTCCCCACTTATGGACACTATGATGAGGTATTCGCACTGTAAGCCTACGTGACCTACTGCATGTATATGGGAGCGCATATACGTCTCCCTTACCTCCTTATGTGGACCATGGCGCTTTGGTCCAAAGGAGTGGATCACCGAGCAGGAAGCCTGTGTTATGGAAGAATACTCACTGACATCTTCCGTCACTTTGGGGTGGACTTGGAGGGAGAGGCACGCTTGGGTGAAGAGGTCACAAACTTCAACCAAGATTCTCGCCTGTTTGACTTTCCAAGATGGTGAGGGACAGGTAGCAGGGTTCTCTTGGCTATTAAAAGGCTTATCAGTCTAGGTTGTAGATCACGTTTACTTTATGAGTCCACATCATATGCAGAATCGAGATGCGGTGAGCATCGGATGACTGAGAGCATTTAGGCATGCACTTCAAGGGGCTTCCAGTCACTTGATGCTCACTGCACCAGTGGCTAAAGGCTAACGGTCTTAAATGTGAAATTTAGGGTGTCAATATATAATAGAAACCGTTACCGAAATAGAAACCGATCGGTTATGACCAAACCAAACTGCACCGTAGTAAATTGATCCAGTTTTGGTTTCATAGGCCATAATTCTGGTTCGGAACTTAACCGAACTGGAAAATCGATCGTTAACCAGCACCTAGTATTAAAGACTTAAAGTGTTTTGAATTTCAATGAGTTTCTATGAAAAAAAAAGAGAGGAAAAAAAAAAAAAAAAAAGCAAAGTACTAACCAAGAAGGGAGCTTCACTTTCACACACTTCTTGATTTTCAAATTTCGAGGATCATAATTAATTAGTTATAATATGTGTAGTCTTTTATATAGAAAGTATATTGTCTTTGGCAAAATAAATGTATATTGTCTTAACTCTCTAGGAAATTTAATATATGTAAGATTCACACTAGTTGTAGAATGCAAACCATTTTCTAAAACAACGTTATTAACCCCATGTAAACCAGTTGTGAACTGAATAACAAAAATTGAGTAAAAACCATTAAAACTGAAATCAGATGAAAACGATTCTGATTTCACCTTATTCCTATCTGGTGCAGTTTTGGTTTCACCTTATTAAAATGTAAACCAAACCAAAACCGAACCGAATAACTAACGTTTGACACCCCCATGTGAAATGTAAGAGATCATTTTACTCTTATTACATCCTTAACTCAAGATTAATATTTTTCAATTCTTAACTCAAGATTAATATTTTTTTATAAAAATTTTCAATTTTACTCTTATGTGAACTTATCTCTCTTCTCCCTTTTTCCTGTAGACTAACAAACTTAACTCACCCAACCCAACATTAATCTATCCCACACTCCACTGCCTCCCCCCAGTACCCGCCACCTACAATTTCTCCATTAATTCCCAACCTTGCCCCACACTTGCCCCTTGCCCCTTGCCCCTTGCCCCTCTGACTTCTATCACTCCCCACCCTCACACGGCGGCCTGCCAACATCACCCCAGTAGTCTACAACTGCAACCAGCAACCCCAACCTCTTCAAGGACCTTGCGCATCACCTCCCAACTGTTGCACCATCCAACAATTGCCATTGCAAGCCACACTCCTCCATCACCATCGCAAGTCCTGCTACCATCGTAACCTACAACTCCCTTGCCTTTACATCACCGAACCAAATAGTCGATTCAGTCTAGTTTTGGTAGGGTTGAATCGGTTTCGGTCTAGGAATGAGGGAGACCAAAAAATCAAACTATTAAGAAAATTATTTTTTGCTAATAGATCGCCGAGTAGGGAGTTTATTGCTCGCAAATCACCGGAGAAGAGAGGTTATTACGCACAGGTCATTGGAGAGGAGTTAAGAAGAAAGGGATGAGCTTCTAACAATGAAAGGGAAGAGATTAGTTCTCCTGTTTTAATGAGAGGGTAAAAACATAAACTCGCATTTACGTAAGGGTATTTTGGCCATTAAAGAATGTAATAGTGCCTACTGACATCATCACTTGACGGTCCCATACCAACAGATTGAGGCTGCTTGTAAGATTTCATAAAATGTAAGGGAGGTCCAAGTGAAGTTTCGAATCGTAAAGGGTGGCTTGCAATCGGACCATAGTTTAGGGGAGGGTCAAGTAATTTACTCTTATTTTTTTAAATCAATCCCACGTTTATGTTCGTCTTTCTTCCTTCTTTTTATTAGGGTAGTCTTCTGTAGCAGTGTGGCATTGAGTTTGCAAGTTGCAAGGGATTTTTTTTTTTTTTTTGATTGAAAGTTGTAGGAGAAGGTTCGGGTGTGTAGAAAAAAAAAAAAGGAGGGGCGGGGCGGGGGCGGGGGGGGGCGGGGGAGAGGGTAGAGGGGCAGTGATGGAGGAGTAGAGGAAGGGAGATGTAGAGTTCTTTCTCCAAGATTCCCTTCAAGGTGAAGTGACCAAATTTACGGTTATTAACCCCTTTGTTTTAGTTTACCAAAATGTTTTATGAGGGTAAAATGAAGTACTTCATTCTTCAAAGCGATGTATAGAATGACCCTTCCTTTAAATGGACCATAAATGATACCAAAGATAACCTAAGAGAGATATTTTGTAAAAATATTTTCTGGGCTGACAGTGGAGGATACACTAGCACCCTCTTTCTTGGATAGGGTATTGAGGTAAAAACAAAAAAAAAAATGGTTTGACAATGAGAAGAAAGACATTTTAATGAAACGGTTTTCTGAGTCAACGACGGATGGTATAATGATACCCTCTCTCTCTCTCTCTCATGATCTCTTTTCCCCTATGTGCGAAACCATTTCCTACTCCTTATTGGTGCACTTGGTGGGCTACTTGTTCACAGAATCCTCTCCCCATATATTTTTTGGGGTTTTGGAAAGAAGGTTGCATAGCGCTTGCGGCCAGATTCATAAGTGCGAGAATTTACCACCCCACCCTTTGTGAAACAAAAAGTCCCACACTAAGGACTCAAATCCTTTACGGTGAGCTATAGTGAGGATCCAACAACTGGGAGGGCCCCGGCATGCACCCTAGCCATTGGATGCTCATTGCCACTCACTACCTCCCTGCAGAGGATTTTTGTGCCCCATGTATATGTCCATGCATGCACTCTCATTATGCAAGGGCTATAGAACCAGACAATGATCTCTTGCCCATTTTTGGGAAAAAGGTTCTCTAAATCTCTAGGGCAGGATACACTAGCATCTTTGTGTTTTTCTCTCCCCTCCTTGTTTGAAATGAGCTCACTCCCTTCAATGTACATACAAAATTGTCTACCTCATTGGTGGTTTTCCATATGCCCGCCGGCTTGGAGAACATTCTCTCTACATTCTATTATTCTATTTGTTGAATGAGTATATTCTTGTTGTGTAATGAATATGGGAAAAGTAAGCGTACAACGCCAATGTAGAGATACTTGCACGCCCCTTTACATCACTAAGTATTGAATTGATGTGATATAAAAGGGCGTGTAAATAGCAAACTATCCTTTGCAGTGAGTGTGGTCATGCGATGAGCATCAAATGGCCGAAACGACCTTGAGACATGTGCCCAAATGATCTTGACCATCCGATGTTCAATGCGGAGGATAATTGTTCATGTAAATATCACACTAGTATTGAATTAGTGTAAAAATTCTCACCGCACTGCACTGGTGCGGGGAGGATCTGGACGAATGTGCGTTACTTCTCTAATTATGCCCCGCTTAGTGAGGGATTGGGTAAAGCATCTTCCTTAGCTTATGCCAGGGACGGCCAGACAAAGTACCAGTCCGGCCCGCCCGCCCGCCCGCCCGCCCGATTCTTACATCTGCGCAAGGCAGAGCCTAGTTAGTTTATTCGCGTTTAAAACGTGTTTTAAACGCCGAACCCTTTTTTTGACGTTTTAAATGTCGTTTGCGAACTGTTCACAGAAATTCGGTAAAAAACGGGAACGGGCATATTTAAAGTTTAAAACGCGTTTCAAACGGGTATCTGTTTTTTTACTATCAAAAAAACGGATATTAAAAAATAATAAAAATTTCACTCCATTGATCATTCTCGGCCATTCGATTTCGTCCCATTCCCAAATCAAAATCCCTAATTTCAAACTTCAACCCTAACTCTCACTTCCTCTCTTCTTCTCTCCCAACGACGGACGACTGACGACTGGTCATCAGATTTGTTATCGGTTTCTCGTGAACACGGTGCGGCCGGAGTTGTCTACGTCTCTACGATCCACGACGACGACGGCCAGTGGAAACACCTGTGAGAACTGGACAACTGGACGACAACGACGACGGACGACGAACGACTGGAAGACTGGAGACTGGACGACGACGACGACGGACGACTGAACGACTAGAGTACTGGACTCGAGCTCGACTTCACCTCACTACGGCGGACGACGGACGACTGAACGACTGGAGTACTGGACTCGAGCAGTCGAGCTCGACTTCACCTCACTACGGCGGACCACGGACGACGGACCACCGACGACGGACCACGGACGACGAAGGACGAAGGACGAAGGACGAGCTCAAACACCAGATTCGACTTCACCCCTGTTTCTATTGTTGTAGAAAGAGGTTTTTGATTTTTTTTCCTTTTTGATTTCTTTATATTTTGTGATTTGTTTAAATGAGCCATATATAGATATAATCCTCATGCCGGAGACAGGGGTTTTTGATTTTTTTTCCTTTTTGATTTCTTTATATTTTGACTTCACCTCACTACGGCGGACCACTTGTGCTTTTTTTTTTAATGAAATGGGATGATGTAATTTGGATGATACATTTTGGATTATGTAGTTTGGATGATGATTTTGGATATTTAAATGATGTATTTTGGATATTTGAATGGTGTATTTTGGATCTTATATTAATCTTTTGATGGATATATTTTTGATGTTATTTCATGACATAATAGGTTTAGAATTTGAATTGAAATATGGATATTATATATATTTATTTTGATTGTTATCCAGGTATTTAGAGAATTATTATGTCAATTTATGTCTATATATTGCCCTT
>NW_024868082.1:12654-73914 GCF_013358625.1 Macadamia integrifolia
TTTTTTATTTTTTTTCCCTTTTTTTTTTTTATTTGACCATATTTTCTACCATCCCATTCACGTTTTGATCCGTTTAAAACATGTCCGTACCGAACAATGTTTTTTTGCCGTTCCCGTTTTAACTACCAGAGAGGCAGAGTGTGCCCTTAATAAACGAATTTTAACTCAACCAGAGATTGAAAACACCGAAACTATAAAATAGATCGTCAGACCACCTTCTCTTCTTTCGCTTTTAGATTTCGTTGCCATGGACGAAGAGCAGCGAAAGATCCTCCTCGAATCAGCTTCTCGTTTCCCAAGACCTCAAGGTCTGTAAACCTGAAACCCTTTTTGCTTTTCTCTTGAAATATTACTTCCACATCTGCTCTTACTTGGGTTACGATATACATTTGCCTATAATTTTAATTGCAGGGGTGAAGCTTTCATATGGGACAGCCGGGTTCAGAGCTGAAGCTTCCATATTGTCGTCTGCAGTTTTCAGAGTTGGGATCCTGGCAGCTTTGAGATCACTGAAAACCCAATCGGTTATTGGGTTGATGATCACAGCCTCCCATAATCAAGTCTCCGATAATGGGGTTAAAGTCGCTGACCCAAGTGGTGGCATGCTGACGCAGGAGTGGGAGCCCTTCGCCGACGCCATCGCGAATGCCGTTGATGCTGAAGATCTCGTCCGGGTCAATTTCTGTTTTTTCAGTTGATTTTTTTCTGATCTTGGGAATTGATTTTTCTCTGTTTGATATCTATTTGATTTTTTTTGTTTCGAGGGTTTATATTGTTGGATTTGAAGAAATTATTACTTGTTGCTTTAGGCTGTAGAGTTGATTAATGCCTGAAATATTCGGTTTTCTTTACACTTTTCTTCTTGAAGTTTGGTGGTCTTTGAGAATTCAACTGATGGGCTTCTTGTGGGTTCCTGAGTAGATTTCGGAATTGCTTTTTAAATGGAAAATAATTTTTTTTTTCTTTGGATTTTCAACAGTTGATAACTGATTTTGCGAAGAAGGAGAACATATCATTTGGAGCAAACCAATTGGCACAGGTTCTATTGGGAAGAGATACAAGGCCCAGCGGAGAAGCTCTCCTTGAAGCTGCAAAACAGGTAATGCTTATTTTTTTATTCACCTTGGAACTTTGTATCGTCTCTTTTGAGCTTGCATCACCCTGAAATAACAGTCAGTTAACATTTACTTCGAAAGGGAGTCAATTCCATGGTTGGATCAGTTGCAATCGATATGGGGGTACTCACGAGCCCACAACTCCATTGGATGGTCCGCAGTAGAAACAAGGGCATGAAGGCTTCTGAACTTGATTATTTTGAGCAACTCTTCAACTCTTTTGGGTTAGTTTCAAACAACCCTTCTGCATATGTTAATTTGGTTCAAGTTTTCCTTGTTGAACTCTTTGTCGGTTGCTTAACATGCTTACACTATTCCTGCAGGTATTTAATTGATTTGATCCCCCAGGAAACCATGCTGCAACTAATGGATGACAAGTTGAAAGTGGATGGAGCTAATGGCGTTGGTGGAGAAAAGCTTGAAGAGTTGAAGAAATTGTTGAAGGGCTTGGTGATTCAGGTCCATAATTCCGGCAAGGAAGGAGGTATACTTAATGACAAAGTTGGTGCTGATTATGTGCAGAAGGAGAAGGTCGTTCCACGTGGGTTTGGTCCAATTGAAGTTGGGATAAGGTTAGTTATCTACTTCTGCATTCATTTCCATCAAAGCATGAATTAGACTGGCTAAGTCAAACAAGAATTCTACTGAGTCAGACTAAAGAGGCCAGCTTGGCTTCTGAAACCTTTTGGCACCTGATTTTATCCTCATTTGTTCACCCTATTAAAGTTTCCATTGGAACAAATCACTTTGTAAACTGTCTTACATTAGTCATGGATTCATCTTTTTGCCTGGTAGCTTTAGATGTTAGTGTTTGGTTTCAGTTCACTGTTGCTAAATGCATGGGTGGTTCTAGTGTTTCAGGTGTGCAAGTTTGGATGGAGATGCTGATCGGCTTGTCTATTTCCATGTCTTATCAGAAAGAAACGACAAGATTGATCTTGTTGATGGAGACAAGATATTGTCTTTATTTGCCCTATTTATCAAGGAACAATTAAGTATTCTCAACAAGGAGGAAAATGAAAATGCAAATAATGATCACCCAGTACGGCTGGGTGTAGTTCAGACAGCATATGCTAATGGTGCATCAACAATCTACCTTCAACAGATGGGCTTGGAAGTTGTATTTACTCCTACAGGAGTGAAATACCTGCATGAGAAAGCTGCTGATTATGATATTGGGATTTACTTTGAGGCAAATGGTCATGGAACCATTTTGTTCTCAGAAAATTTTTTATGTTGGTTGGAGGCAAAAAATAGTGAACTTGCTTCCATATCTAAAGGTTTAGCTGATTTTTCCCCTATTAACCTAGCAGTGCTCATCTTGTTGATTAGCATTAGAATTGTTGATCAATTTTGTTTTCTTCTTTTAGGTTCAGAGCAACAAAAGGCTGCACTGAGACTGTCGGCAGTCAGTAAGTTGATCAATCAGGCAGTTGGAGATGCCTTGAGTGGGTTGCTTTTGGTGGAGGCTATCTTACGACACATGGGATGGTCTATACAGAAATGGAGTGAACTATACCAGGATCTGCCAAGTAGGCAGCTTAAGGTCAGTCCCTTAATTAATTTCAAGTTAGTGAACCCAAATTTGATAAATGCATCAACCTACACTGTTTTGTAAAAGTTGTAAATTCTGAGTTGAAATGGATTCTGATTGCATGTTCATATTGAGCAAGTAAGTGAAATGGCAAGGTTAACCCCAATGGGGTAGTCAAGTTGGCAAGGGACCCTTGCCTCAGCAAGCATGTGGTTCTGAGTTCAATTCCTCTTACCTCCTTGGGGCAACTCACACAGTGGTGTTTAGCTCTCTTCACTGTTTTTGGTGAAAGTTGAATGGTTCTCATTCAACCCTGGTATAACCCGGTCCATGCGGTTGTGGGGTCAGTATGGGCCCGCGCAACTAGTCAGGCCGAAGGCCTAGATATCTGTCGTTGGCAAAAAAAAAAAGAGTGAAACGGCAAGGGCATCTTTCTTTATCTGCATTTGAGTGTTGCCATCTGAAACAGAACAATGTACTAATAACAAAATATTTCATGACAGTGGCTGTTTGATCCATATTTTTAGAGTTCAGTGTTGCATGTATTCAGTCAAGCTGTTATTACCATTGGAGATTGAACTTTTAGTGCAATTAGAAGTTCCAAACCAATGTGATGTAGGACCATAATTGCACAAAGCTGCATACTAGGTGGGACTGTAGGAAATTTTCGTTTCATGTTTCATATCTATCTTATTTTTTGTTATTATTATTATTATTATTATTATCTTGGGAGGGGGGAGATGTTGGGTATTGCCTGGTCAGTTTTTCTCTCATACTTAGAAAGTCTTGACAAATTTCTAGCCCATGTATTGAATTAGATTTTTGTAAGTAATTGCTTTAACTTTCCTTTTGGTTTTACCTTTTTTTCACTCCCCTATATTTTGGTGCTGTATTGATTTAAAAAATTTTAATCATGACCTATAAATGTAAATGTGTACTTGGAATGAAATCTTGTAAAAATTGTTTAATTTTGGTTACTAGGAAATCACCTTGGAGAGGCTTACATGCCTATACATCTCTTAGCCTTGACCACACTGAGCAGGTTCCATGTTAATTAGTGTGTACACCAGATTAAGTGTTTGCTTGGTCTGAAATATCAATGAATCAACATGTTTTTTACACTTGCCACAGTTTACGGAACTACATAAATACTACCACCTACCTACTTCAGTGAACCATGGATTTTTTGAGTTTGGAGTTCTAATGTCAAGACTAAAAGTATATCTGTATATGACTACAAAGGTGGCTCTGACTCCTTGAAAATATTTATGCTATTTTAGGCAACTGTTTTGTATAGCTAAGTGTACTCCTTATCTTTTGCAAATTTGTGATCATGCTTTGGAAATTGATGTGTCGATTGGTTTTCTGATAAAATCAGGTAAAAGTTGCAGACAGAACTGCTGTTATTACAACAAATGCAGAAACTGTGGTGGTTAGGCCACCTGGACTTCAGGAATTGATTGATGCTGAAACTGGTACTATTTTTTTAAGGCCTTTTTTTTATGACAGTTGACTCTTTGTTTGTCTGCTCATTTTAATTTCTATATTGGTGTTCACGGTCCGAGAAAGTCGTTTATGTGGCATGGCCATGTTCAACAGAGATCTTGGGATGCATTAGTATCGAGCAGTGATCTGATTCAGATTGAATGACTAAAAGAGCTAGGGGCGGGCCTAAAATGATCTTAGGACAAATAGTGAGGAAAGGTATGCATGGTTTAGGTCTCGACTCAAGTATGACCTTGAATAGAGCTGTTTGGAGGGCAAAGATCTTGACCCCCTTTAGGTGGAATATTGCTAAGTTGTTACGATGTTCTTTTTCTTTTACTATTATTTTTTTTATATTTTCTTTGCTCGGATCCATGTAGCCAACTCATTTAGTTGGGATAAGGCTGCACTTGTTGTTTGTTTCTGTATTGGTGTTCATTGTCCAGAACATGAAGTAGTTCAGGCAATAATTGGAACAACATTGGGCTATGCTGCTCACTGGGCCACTTAAGAAAACAACAGATGCTACCCAGGCCCCGGAGCTATTTACACCCTGCTTGACACACATTGTCATCAATCTGGTCATTGCAGATTTCAGTCACTGTTGGATATATCTCGCTCCACAACCATTTGTCAAATGTGACATATCTTGACCATCTGTTTCATAGTTTTCATCTGAAAATTTGTTTATGTTCTGTTCCAAATGAATAAGACTGCCAAAAAAAGGAAATGCATATACCATGCTCAAATCAGATAGTCAGACATTCTGGTGCAATGTTGGAGCTTCCGGATTGATGACCATGCATGTGTTCAT
Source organism: Macadamia integrifolia (assembly GCF_013358625.1). Lineage (NCBI taxonomy): Eukaryota > Viridiplantae > Streptophyta > Magnoliopsida > Proteales > Proteaceae > Macadamia > Macadamia integrifolia. The sequence goes on from NW_024868082.1 coordinate 17,603, forward strand.
GTGTTTGTAATCCTCTGTTAGAAACAAATGAAGCCTTGATTATGAGTAGTCACATATTTTAAGAACAAATTGCTCAATTTGGCTAATGTTCATGGCAACTTGGACTTAATGTCCCTGGTTAGTCAAGTATTCTAACCTCTTTTTTTATTTGTTTCTTTTTAAATTCAATGCAGCTAAATACTCTAAGGGACGATCATTTATACGGCCCTCAGGGACAGAGGATGTCATACGTGTATATGCCGAGGCATCCACACAAGAAGCAGCAGACAACTTGGCAAAGTCCGTGGTACTACATGTGGATCGCTTCCTAGGCTTTGGCAGCTCCTAAATTATCTCTTCTTGTCTAACTTTTTCCAGAATGAAATCTGTCACTTCCAATACATTTTGGACATTGTTAGCCTAATAAGTTATGGTCATGGGAAATGATTATTCTAATGTTATTTATTTCAATTTGATCTCTCTTGATTTCTTCTTACACTGGTACTGATTACTTGGACTATGGTGTGTGACTACGTTAACGAGTGAGTTAGTCATTTTGATTGCGGCAGTTATGAGGTGAAAGAATGACTCAATTTTTGCAGTTCATAAAGTAGAAGAGATACCGATGTTGTCAAGAGAAATTTAAGGGGTTGAAACAGGTTCTTGCGAAATGTCAGAAATTATGTAATGGAAATACTAATGTCATAGAGGAAAGCATAAATTTCCCATGGCCGGGGATTGTTTGTGGGATCAGTAATCCAGCTGCAAATGTTTAGGGAGTGTCCAGCATTCAACTTCTTTGATTCCTTGTGTTACAGCTTTGTTCCTTGTTGGATTAGCCCTTAGCCCTTGCTTCAGCTCTATCTGCTGTACCTACAAAACCATTGTTGAGCGTGGCTAAATATTGTTATCCGAGATCCTTGTTAATGCCCAGCCCCCCTCCTTGTTTTGGGGGTTGAAACTGCCATTTGTGATGAGGATGTATGAGATGGGTAGGTATTGATGAAAGTTGTTGGGATTTTAGTGGGCACAGGATAGGTGTGGATGTCTTCAGTTCTAAGCCCCAAGGGTCCGGTGGCCCAAATTCTTTTCGTGAAACTGTAGGAGAGTAAGATGTGCCTTTCCATTTCAGATTCCAGATTGCATAGGCAGCATAGACCACTGCTAATTTTTTTTTGGGAGATATGGGATGCCATTATTAAGGATTTTTCCAGAGGAAGAAGGAGAATTTTGAGTGGATTTGATCTTCCAGAAAGAGATGTTGGTAGAAAGATGTGGGTGGTTTGGCTTCTTCACAAGGGAGGATGCAAATGCTTTAGTGGATGGAATTTCTGATTTGGTGAGGGGTGAGAAGTGAAAGTCATTATGACAATTGGTGCTGAGGGGGGGTTTTGGTGATGTTGGGAGTGAATTGAGTTAGAAAAATGGAATGGATGAGGGAGAGATTCCAAGTTCGATTAGGATGAAATTTGAAACTTTGGAGGATGATGGGTGAAATTGAATTGTGGAGAGACTTTCCAAATCACCCACTTTCCAGCAGCTTGTACTCAGGATCAAGGGGAAGATGGATTTTAGGCCACTCCAGAACCAGGAGCAGTTGGACTATTTAGGAAACTGGACATTAGATAGGAGGGGGAGCACATAGAATAGAGTTTTGATGAGAATAGTTCTTCCTACCTGGGAGAGATGGTTACACTTCCAACTTGACAGTCTACATTAACTTGGGAAATGATGAATTGGAGTTGGGTAATTTTCAATTTGGATGGAAAAGATGGGTGCCTAGGTAGGGTGAGTCATGGTCCATTTCCGTTACTTCTAGTAAATTGGATATAGAAAGCTAGAGTTGACTGGGGGTGTTGGGGCCGAAAGAAGACACTACTTTTGGACATATTGATTTTTTGGCCCGAGAGCTCCTCAAAGAAATTGAGGATTCATTTCAGAGTGGAGATATCATTCATGGTAGCTCAACAGAAAAGGAAAATATCATCGGCAAAAAGTAAATGATTTATTTCCGGGGCAGCTCTTGCAATTTTTATGCCTCTGAAGCTATCAAGATCTCTATAGTATTTTATGATTTTAGATAGGCATTCCATAGCTTTGATAAAAATATAACAACTAAGGGGGCAGCCTTGTTGGATATCCGTTGAAGGTTCAAAGTAGTCAAAAGAGCTGCCAGCCATTTTGAAGGGGGGAGTAGTTGAAAGGGGTGCAAATGAGGTCACACCACTGAAACGCATGGAGATTGGAAACTGAAAAACATAGTAATTTCCAGAGCCTAAACTGCTCTTCTTTGGTTGATTTAAATTTTGCATTTGGATACAAGGATGGCATTGTGCTATTCTTGTTCGTGCAACCATGGTTTTTGAGGTATCTAAAACAGCAGTTTCCCCCATACTATTGAAGATATAAAACCAAGATTATGTGTTCTTCAGCTTTACACCATTTCAAATGGATCTTTTTATTTCTGGCATCCATTTGTAAAGACAGACATTATTGATCACAAAGATTTGTTATTTTTTCAAATATCATAAAGTATCTATTATGTCACGTGGACAGATGATATGTTCATTCCTAACGTTGGATAAAAAGGACATGATCTAGATTAACCTTCTATCAAATTTCGTAGCCTAATTCAATCAAATAGCCCGTTTTGCTTTCACATGCATCCCTTATGTTAATGCGTGTAGCAGTACTCTAAACATTACTACGAATGGGAATAAACAGTTTAGATTAATAAAAATATAAAAATAAATGGCTCAACTTTGTTTTGTGATTTTCGAAAAAATCACCTTCCCTTTCTACCCGAATAACTACCCAAAATTCTAGTTTGTATTTATTTTTCACTTCTCATTACTTTCCTTTACTAATGAAAATATCAACTTCACTTCTAATTAATTGCAATGGATGGCATTATTCTTTATTGGAATTATTCTATATTGATTGATAAGATATGTTAACTCAATGTCATGAGATTGATAAGCAGATATGGGTGAATTCAGCAGGCATTGCTAAAATATTGATTCTGCATTTTAATTAGATCCAATCTCTTAGGCTTTCTCCCTCATCGAATGCTTCTCCTTCCATCAAGATTGCTAGGTTTTTAGCTGCTCGGAATTCATCTTGTGCAGCATGTGCACTTGCTTGCTGTTGGATAACAGTCTCGCACCCTCGAAGGATGACCAGAAAGGGCTCAAATAGTAACACAAACTATAACATGGGACACCTTATAATGTCTCAACACTGAAGATGATAAAAAATAAAAAAAGACTCAATATCAAAAGCATTACATGGGACACCTAATGAGTGACAAAAGAGAAAAGGCCTTGGGAAGGGAGGGGAGGGAAAGCCTAGAAGAATATAGGTGGTGGATGAAGCCACAAAGTTTAACAATGGTGAAGGACGACCAGGGACTAGAACCAGCAATCCCAACTGTCATATCACTGGACTAGAAATGACGAATATCAAAACGACTTCAAGTAAAATGTTTAGAATGGTGAAAATTAATACACACAAGGGAGGATCATGACATTTCTGAACCTTGAGTAGGATGAAAAAGAAAGGTTGAATATCAGAATCATTGTAGCACCTAATAAGAAATGGAAAAGAAAGAAAATGGAGACCCTAAAGCATAGAAGAGGTAACTCCAATTTCCAAGATCCATGGGATTGAGAAAATTTTCAAATCCATGGTTTTCCCCTGCTGGATGAGATAAGTTTGCTTTTAAGTTAACTCAAAAAATGAAGAATGACTTCTTATGACTACTATTCTTAGAAAGTGGATCAACGGCCCAATTCAAACCACATTAAGGGAGTAGATCCCTCTGTTCCATTGAAGAAGTTGAGGGCTCATAATTCAGCTACTATGCTTGCAGCACTACCGAACAAAATGCAAACTTGCCATAGATGTGCCATTCTGCACAAGGCTCCCACCACTGCAAGGTCTGGGGAGGGTCATAATGTACACAACTTTATCCCCACTTCTCGAGAGATTGTTTCCCAACTTGGACCCACAACCACTAGGTCGTAATGGAACAACCTTACCATTCTCATTACAAAGTTTAAAAAAGATTCCCATGCCACCACCAGACCAGAATGCACAAAACTACTAGATGATCTGTTGTAGGAGCAAAGAGGATTATAGAACAAAGGAAATGGCCCTTGGGCATGAGAAAAGAAAACCAAATGTCTGGCATGTGCATAGAATAGAAGGCCAGGGAGTAGTAGCAAAAAACCCAGTAAATGGCAGAAGAAAGGAAAGGAAGTTTGAGGCAGGGAAAAACAACATTCATGAATGGCAATAATAACACAGGAATTGGTAGAACCAATGAAAGGCTATCGGACTGGGAATAGGAGCAGCATGGTGACAGAAAATATCAGTAAGGAAAAGGGACAAAGAAGTTGACTGGAAATGTTCAAGAAGCAATATCAGCACATAGGAGATAGCTGAGGAACCATAAGAACATTTGGGTTCTTGACATAGAAGGAGTTTACAGGGAAAATTTTGAGGCCCAGGCATGGTGAAGGGCATTACCCCAGAAGAACAAAGCTTCTCAGATAAGAGAATTCATGATGGCAGCTCTTGACAGGAAACGAGAGGACTCAATATCAAGGCCTAGCCGTCTTAATATATTGTCCACCAGCTATACAACCAAATTTACTTTTAGAATGCTATTCAGTTATTAAGTTTGTCAGGAATTCTTGACCCGTTTTGAAAAATGACCCGCTCAAACATATTTTGGTGGTGACCTGAACGAGAATTTCTCTGAGATTTGTGATGGAAGGTGTTTGACCCAATAGGCTGCGACCCAATGGATCGACCTGTGACTTGGAGGAGCATATAATGTACTATCATCTTGTTAAGCAAGCAATCGTAATTTGGGGTTTTTCGAGCTAGGGTTTCAGAGCAAGTTTTTTCGTCGCTGTTTGGGTGTAATTTCTCTTCTACATAGTAAAATTTCTTCTTCACCCAAGGACATAGCACACCACATCGATGTGTGAACCTCGTTAAATCTCTATGTGATGCAGATCTGTCTTGGTTCATTTTCGTATTTGTTGGTGTTTACTATAACATTAATAATTCACACATGCATTCAGATCTCTTAAATTACAACATTGCAACCAATTCCAGAATACACAGTGGAACTCACACGACACCATACATAGATAAGTATAGTCTAGAAATCAGATTTTTTTTTTTTTGGATAAATTGGCACAGAAAGATTTATTGACACTTCTTCCCAAATGATAAACCAGGTTAAATTTATGAATCAATAATTTGTTTATGTCCTGGTGAATACCAAGTGTTTTATCCCTACTGCAAGTTCTTCTTTTCAGTCATGTAAGACGATATGACCACCAGATAGAAGCATGGAATGGAGTTGTAGGCATTGCAATGAATAAACTGTATAGGTTCATTAAAGATAATGGATCCATTTTGTATCATATCTATACTCTTAAAGCTCTTGAAGCATGGAATTACAAACATTTTCAGAAATAAATCCAACAAATACTAAATTGAAGAATCACGTTTTGCTACTTTGAATTTGGTATCAAACATTAATGCAAAATCATTTTTATTACAAAATTCTCACGAAAAAAAAATGTGTTTCTCCTCAAGATTTGACATGGAAAAAAAAAAAGCATGACAGTTCTTCACCCGACACTATTTCCTCTGCAATGAACTTGAAATCATAATCAAGGTCCATAACTATTCTACAACAAATGCAGAAGAAGAGAGAGCAGAAAAGCAAAATCCTTTTGGTGAGTGAGAAAATGATTCACCTCATTAATACCATAGAAAAAGAAAACTGTGAATGAATTCCCAATTTTCGAAGCATTGTTATAACTATGCATTAGCTTTGAGATAAGGAAATCCCTTTTCAACTCAGTGAAACCTTTTTATGCAAGAAGCTTTCGATTTACCTGAAATCAAATGCAATCTTCTCCTATCTCATGGGAACATCTGTTTGGAAATGTATTCAGAGCATTAAAAGCAGCAAAATCTTCATACAAGCTTCAATTCAAATCACTGCTGTTTTATTCGTCAACCTCAACACTACCAATCGACCCAACTGGAGATTGGAGCTATATATTACTTTCATCGATCTGTGTGGAAATTTGATAGTTTCAGTTATTGTAAAGTAGAATTCCACGCATAGATGAAGACCAAGACTGTTACGCCAAGTCCACTATGGTTACGAGGCAGAAAAGCTTTTCAATGTTGAATATGGCAGGGGCCGCGCGAACGCGTACCCCCTCTACCACAAATTATGACGTACACTCTCCCACTTGGGGAGATGTTAAGCGGGCACCCCTCCCAAGTGCAATGGAGGTCACCAACCTAGGCAATGGGCCTTCTGGATCACCCATAAACCCCGTCCAGGTAAGTATGTTCTATATCTCTTGCTTTCCCTTATTATAGGCTTCTCTCCTTAATCTCGTTTTCTAGCTGACCGATGTGGGACTAAAGACATATTGTAATAACTCAGTGGTGTGTGGTCTCTGTTCTACTGATAAGCCAGAGTAATTGAAGCATCAGATTTTGGTTGGAGCTCTGTTATGCGTTCTATTTTGAGCTGTGATATCATGGATGTGGGAATCTAATGGATAGTGTGATTATTCAGGGAAATCATATTTAAGTCCAAAAAATAAAGTCGAAGAGTTCAGGAGGTGTGTTGGATGATGATAATTGAGCTTCGTTTTCATGATCTCGAAAAAGGAGGGGGAAGGGAAGCACTCAAACACAACGATAACGATTTCGCGAGGTCAGGGATTATGGTCGCTATTTGGGCCTTCACATTAGAAGGGCCTCTCTTTCCAATCTATTACTGATAAGATTCAAACGAAGCTTGTTTCTTGGAAAGAGTCTTCTGATGTGAGAATCTGATGGATAAATCATATTTTGAGTCCAAAGAATAAAGGATAATGTAAGCTCGCTTCCGCCCAAGGGAGAGTCAGACACACGAAAGAAAGAAGCAAGGACCTGACTATATACGGTTAGACAAAGTTTAGACTTTAGGTAGTGTATTGGATAATAATAATTGAGCTTTACTTTCAGGGATCTCAAGGGCAAGGAAGCAGTCGAACACAACACTTCAGATGGTGCGTTGGATGGAATAGGACCTTGTTTTAACTAGGTTCCGCTCCTTCGGCCCTTATCGAATCAGGATTAGATTGGATCAGAATCAATCCATAAAACCCTAGAATTGAAACCTCACATCTGAAATTCCACCGATCCAGATTCGATCTTCAAGTGAAACTAGCTGACTCAATTACCAGCATGGATTTAGTTGATCCCATCCAGATCGATATCGGAGAGGTTCAGTGGGTATGATCACTTTTGCCCCTTGCTTTTCAGAAAAGTACAATTTAGGTTTTAGTGTTTACTTTTGCCCGTTGTTTTCCAGAAAAATTACGTTTCAACATGAGTGGCACCTTCTTAATGAGCTGCAAGCAATTCCTCATTATCTCATAGAAGAAAGATGCCATCTTCATGAAAAATAAGTCATTGCAGATTTGAAGCCATCTTCATGAAAAACAAGTCATATTTGAAGCGCAATATAGACTAAGAAGAGAAGATGTGGAAGCAAAAATCAAGAGTTAATTGGATTGTTAATGGTGAAGAAGATGTGGAAGCAAAAAATCAAGATTTTTTTTTTTTTGGTAGAACAAAAAAAAAATCAAAAGTTAGGTGGATTGTTAATGGTGATTCCAACACTCATGCAATAGACTGTTTCCTGAAACGATACAGATTACCGGGATCGAATCCAAACCACGATCACCAGTAGCTACAGGACATGATCTGTTGACTCAAAAACACAGCCTCAAAGAAAAGCAAGCACCACTTTTCTGTATGCCCTGGCCTCCTCGTCGGATTAAGATAACGACTAAAGAACCTTTCACTTGTATTGGTAGGGGTGCGCCAGGCCCTTGCAGTACTGCAACGCATGGGCGACGCTTGAGGACCCCAGTAGCAAGCTACTGTGGTGGGACCTCCCCCAAGAAAAATTAATTTAATATCATGTGGGTCGATGACCCACGTATCAGATATTAAACTGATAAGAACAGATACTACACTTGATCTTAGCCAAAAGGCCGAGAAAGGTATGCTTTGATATGAGTTTCTGCTTTTATTTTATAGATGTTTCTTGCCATCCCTCATTCCTATCTAGTCGATGTGGGATTAAAACAGTATATTTACTTACACCTATTTATGCATTCTCTTGCAAGTGACTATTATGCGCCCTGTGCCTCCATCTGATGCCCCCAACCCCAAGACATGGTTTGCTTGTTCTCTATGTTCTACTGTATCATTCACTGTAGTCTGAATTCATCAAGCAATACTTCCTCACAGAATAATTGGTGTTGCAAACTTATTGATGGACTGAGGCTCATCATGTCTTGTCTTCTCTTGGATCATCGCCAGGCGGGTCAAACCCATGCGGACTGTTGGAGTAAGTCCAACCAATGCAACCACTGCCTTGAGCCATTTCCCATGAAAGAATGATGCGGTCTCTATCAGTGCAAAGAGTGTGTGCATTCTGTATGGAATGAGTGACTATCCCCTTATCTGGACCCTTTCGAATGGATGTAAGCATTAGTCAACAATACAAGGGGAGAAAAGGACTACTCATCAAAGAATTGTGCTATTGACAACCCATTTTTCGTCTCTGAAACTCTACATCTACCTTGTATCAATTGCACTTCCCTTTATCCACTAGTTAAAATCATCCAGTCGTAAGTGTAAATTTTTCCCAATTCATTTTTATCTTCAAAAATCTGATTACCCATCTAGGCATCTCCCAATTATTGTTTCCAGTGGTAGTTACATAGATTTTGGGATTGCAGGATGCTTACAAGAAGTGCACGTATGGGGCTTCAGAAATGGGGTACAAAGAGCTAAACATAGAGACAGATATTGGAGATTTTAGTAGTTAGTTTGATTGGCGGCATCCTCCTTGGTGGACTTGGGAGATACTTCCTATCTTAATTAGAATTACCAATATCATGTCAAGGTTTGAGGCTGTAAATATTCATATGAAACAACTACGACATCTTTCTCTAGTTTATAAACTATTGGTACCAGCAGGAAATACCCATATGAAAGACAGTGTTACTCCATATGTTAATTCTGTAGTTTTAAGTTAATATCATTTCATTTCTAGATTGCATATAAAAAGAAACAGTTAATTACTAAATAAAGCAGTCTCCTCAATGATTAGCTAGCTACTTTTTGTATTACAGAGGAAGTGTTAGGACTGAAGCTGTCTGGGGTGTGCTAAGTGGAAACACACATTGGTAATGTAAGGTGAAGAAACTTATGAAGCCAGTTTTTGTTCTCAAAATAAACAAGTTCAATTGAAGAATCCGAATTAATGACTGTAGAATAACTTATAGGACAGATGGAATGTACTTCATATGACCACAAAGCAACTTTAAGTATGCATCTTTGAATATACAGAAGAACCTTCCATATGGTCCTGGATATACCCAAATACTGCAGAACTCCTTGACCTCAACTGTGATTGTTGAGAAGAAATAAAACCACGGCAAGCCACAGTTATATTGGAACACACAAAACACCAGCTTGTTTAATAAGTTCATAGAAGCTGGCTTTCTGTAATTTCACATTGCTCAAAATAATGACATTCTTCTTCATTGACATTTGATGAGATTCACTGAAATTGTTAAAGTCAGTACATGTGAAAAACAAATCAGGCCTCCCATCATGAATCCTATACCTTAAACCTTTGAAAATGCATTCACGTTTTCCATCACAAGGAAAATGCCGTGATTTCTTTGCTGCTGTAAATACAGCATGTCCTCTTAATCCACAATGATGATATTCAAATTATATTTCAGGCTGAACTTGATGCTGATATACGTCAATGTCAGTTCATTGGGGCTTTCTGCGACATTTTGATTGTACTGATTCTTTTAGTAAAAGCAAATGCATACACTTTTGAGCTAAATTATGTGCAGAGCTGTGCACATAATGATATTTGATAGCCTGATTTAAGCATAGTACTCAAGCTAAAAGTCAGGAGGACTCAGGACTCAGGACTCACTACTGGATTTACGCCTCTAGGACCTGAACAAGAAGCGAACCAGACCATGTATGTGATCCAAAAGAATTGAACTCAACACCTCTTAATGGTGAAGTGTTGATCATTGCCAACTGAACTACCCCCTTGGGTTATCTGGTGAACTTATTTCAAGCGTAAGTGCGGCACATCAAACGACAGCTTTCACCCATTACTCCTCTTCCATTTACAATTCTATTTAAGGTATCCTGCTGTGCTCCAAGTGAAATTAAATTTTTGAACCTCCTCTGGCATATATAATGTAAACATAAGAAATATGAATAATGCTACAAAAGGGAATTTGAAGTTCCATTAGAACAGAACTACTTACCTGACCTTGAGTCCAGCCACCGGATGTCTGTCTTAATACAGGTATCAGGCATCAGATCTTGTCTACAAGATACTACAACCTAGGGAGAAATAGTAAATGGATGGTGTCACTTGTCCAAACCACAGCTTTTTGAATCCTACTGCCCCTGCACCTTCTTTCCTTATTCCTTCCACCACCACCATCTTACTTTCTGCTGACCCCCCCCCTTCTCTAGGTACTCACTTGGCCTACTTGTAGCTGGTAATGTAGTACCCCTATGGCCTCTGTGCCTTCTTGCCTCTACTTATTCCATTATTTGAGGAACTGAACTGGCTTTTAATACATTATTTTATTCATCAATTTTCACAAATTAACAGCTCTGGTACCTTGATTCTAGTTCTCAATTTACCATCTTTCCTCCCAGCAATGCATGTGGATTCTGGAGAAGAACCAACAGAATTCCATATGACATCATCTGTTTGAAAGATAAATGAAGGGAAGGCAATTGAAAATAAAAAGAAAAGGGAAACTTTTGTAGCCATTACAAGAAATGATTGTTTAACTAAATGACTTCTTCAATTATGGTAATTATATTTTACTAATTTTTTTAATGAATTTCCTTGTATTGGAACAGGAAAAATAAATAATCCACTTGAAAATCTGTTTACACCTTCACCATTACATCATTTTCCAATTTCTTAAACTAGTTTCACTTTCCTTCATTTCCCTCATCTTGCGACCAGACGGAGTCTGTGGGAGAACTTGTGATTGGCTTCCTATGCAACCTGTGTGCATCAGCAAACTACTCTGCTCCTATGCTTCGTGCTGGTCTCCAGTCATAAAGTTCAGGAAGGACATCTTTTTTGTAGTCCAAAATGCGAACTTCTCCCTGATCGAAGGCCTTCTCCTTCCACCAAGATTGCAGGTTTTAGCTGCTTGGAATTTTTCTGGTGTAGCTTGCTTCTTGTGATTGGATAAGTCTCGCACCCTCAAGAATGACCAGAAAATAATCAAATGGTAAACACAAACTATTTATTGAAGAATCAAAGAAATGGTTATAAGAAAGCTACGTAGGGTGGATGGTGAAGAATCAGAGGAACCAGTTAGTGATAAGATCGTGAATTTCTTAACACCTGACGATTATAAAGGGAAAGACTGAATATCATAATCATTATGGAACACCTAATGAATGGCAGAAGAGAAGAGAGGTTGCGGAAAGCCTAGAAGAATATAGGAGGGGGCTCAAGCCACAAACTATAACAATGGCGAATGACAACGAGGGATTAGAACCAGAAATCCCAATGGTCCTATCATTGGACTAGAATGAATAATATCAAAAATGACCTAAAAAAAATGTTTAGAATGGTGAAAAAATAATACAAGCTAGTCAGTGAGGATCATGAAATTCTTTTAACGAATGATAAAAAAGAAAGGCTGAATATCAGAATCATTGTAGCACCTAACGGGAGACAGAAAATAAAGAAAAAGAAAAGCCTATAAGCATATAAGAGGTAGCTCAAATTGCCAAAGATCCAGGGGTGTTGAGTAGATCCATGGTTTCCCCTACTGGACGAGGTGGGCTTGCTTTTAAATTCCTCACAATATAAACAACTAATCTATCATGATTCCTAGTCTTGGAAAGTGGATCAATAACCTAATTTAAACCACAGAATAGAGTTGTTGATCCCTACGTTCCATTAAAGAAGTTGAAGGTTCATAGTTCTGTGATTATGTTTGAAGCACCACCTTAAGAAATCCAAACCTACCACAGATATGCCATTCCCCCAGCCTCCACCAGGCCAGAAACACAAAGCTGAATGATCTGATGTACTAGCAAACAGGATGATAGAAAAAAGGAAAGAATGTTTGAGGCAGGGAAAACGAGTCATGATAGGCTAGAATAACGGAAGGAGTTGTAGAACCAATAAAAAGGATATGGAAGTGGGAAACAGTGACAACATGGTGAAAGGAACATCAGTAAGGAAAAGGGGCAAAGAGGTTAACTTCCAATGTACAAGAAGCAAGATTAGAAAATGGAGATAGTTTAGGAACCAAAAGAACATTTGGGTTCTCGACATACAAGGAGCTTACAGGGAAAAAGTTGAGGCTCAGGAAGAAGAAAACTTTCTCAGATGAGAATTCATTATGGCAGCTATAGAATGCAAACAAGGGGATTCAATAGCAAGGTCCCAGCCTTCTGCAACCAAATTTACTATTAGCATGATATTCAGTAATTCCAACATACATTCAAAACAACAACAACAACAACAACAACTCAGCCTTATCCCAACAAAATGGGGTCGGCCAGATTGATCCTTCCCCTCCAATCAGATCTATTCGAGGTCATACTTAGGACAAGACCTAAACTATACATGTCTTGGTTCACTTGCACACATACATTCAAATGTCTCTTAAATTACAACATTGCAACCCAACAACAACAACAACAAAGCCTTTCCCAACTCAATGGAGTCGGCTACATGGATCCAAGCAAGGACAAGGGAAAGGAAAAGGAAAAATAAATGTGAAAGTAAACAGATCACAAACTAATAACGAAGTAGAACACAACTATATGGGGTCTACTACCAGGACCCTGGCTCTCCAATATGCTCTATTCAACACCACACTTGGGGCAAGGCCTTTGCATGTCTTTCCTCACCACTTCTCCTATAGTCATTCTTTGCCTACCCCTAGTTCTTTTATATTCCTCTATTTGAATCAAATCACTCCTCCTTACTAGTGCATCTGATACCTTCGTTGAACATGGCCATACCATCTCAAGCGACTTTCCCAGAGCTTATCATCGATTGGGGCAACCCCCAATCCCACTATAATGCTTTCATTCCTTACCTTATCCTTCCTAGTTTTTCTGCACATATGTCGTTTCTCAACTGCCCAATGTTCCACCCTATATATCATAGCCGGGCGTGCAACTAACTTACAGAATTTTCCCTTAAGTTTGACAAGGACACGTCGATAGCATAGAACTTGAGACGCACTTCTCCACTTCGTCCATCCGACTTTAATTCTATGTGCCACATCATCCGCTATATCGTCTTCCTTATTTATGATATATTACAAATATCTAAAAAAATCACTTTGCGGTATCTCTCTCCCCTCCGTAATCACCATGTCGATATCTATCGTAGTGTGGCTAAAGTTACACATGACATACTCTGTCTTTGTTCTACTTATCTTAGAGCCTCTTGATTCCAACGTTGATCTCCATCACTCCAATATAGCATTGAGCCATGTTTTTGTGTCATCCAATAGTACAATATCATCAGCAAATAACATACGTCAAGGAACCTCACCTTGAATGTTCTTTGTCAACTCATCCATTACAAGCACAAACAAGTAAGCGCTTAAAATTGATCCTTGATGACGCCCAATAGTTGAGAACTCACTCCCTTGACCGCCCTTGGTTCTCACACTAGTCACCACATCATCATACATATCTTTAAAAAAGAGATATGGGGTTTAGTGTGGAGTGAGGTGCTCTTCTTTTACCTTTCCCAGGACATGTTGTAATTTAAAGTTGGGCGAAGGTTTATAAGGATATTATGGACCAGTTGGGCCTGCCGGCACCTAGCTAAGATGCTAACTTCTGTTATCGGATCTTTGGCAGCATGTAGTATGATTGTCTGATCTACGACCACCCTGTGGCCGAGCTGATCTAAGACCACCCTTGCCTCGGAGCTATTCCCACTTCAATCATGATGACAAGAAATTAACATTGATCATGGACCAAAAATTCCAGCATACGCAATGGAACCCATTTGATACCATACATAGATAATTAGTCTAGAAATAAGAATCTTTTTTATTTTGATTTATTGGCACAGAATTCAGATTTATTGACACTTCTTCCCAGATGATAACTGTTTTAAATTTATAAACCTCTTCAATAATCCGTTTAGTTTCTGATGCATACAGTGTTTCTTCATCCCAATATCTTTCTACCTCCTCAGGAAGTTTTTTTTTTTTTTTTTTTTTCCCTACTTTAGGAAGTTTTTCCTTTCAGTTACATAAAAATATGTGACCACCAGATACAAGCATGGAATGCTGAGTTGTTAACATTGCAAAGAAGAAACTGTATTGGATCATTTAATTTAATGGACCCATTTTGTATCCATCTCTGACCTCTTAAAGCATGGAAGTACAAACATTTGGAGAAATAAATCCTCTGTTTCTTGAATTTGAGATCAATCATGGATTCCAAATCAGTTTTATTACAAAAATCTCAAGAAAGAGCACAATGTGTTTCTCTTCAACATTTTTGATACGAGAACTAAGTCCTGAAATCATAATCCAGGCCCATAGTATTCAAAAATAACAGAGAGAAGAAATACAGAATCTATAACAAAAATTATTCAGTGACATCAAAGTCTGACATATTTGGTCAGTGACAAAAAAAATTTGATACAGCACCTTCACTCATTAATATAGCAGAAAAAGGAATGAAACTGGCAGCTAATTCTGCAATTTTCTTAAGGCTTTGTTATAACTATTTATTAGTTTTTACCCGGAACAGGAAATGCCTTAAGAGAAACATTAAGAAGAGCTTCCGACGGCAGTTGCTGGTGAGTCTTTGGCTATGAATGGGAGGTGCACTCCAAACTTGTCCCGTCTAAGCTTATGTAGATAGCTAATTAATATAAAGTTTCAACTTTCAAAATAGCAGGGGCCGCGCGAACGCGTACCCCCTCTAGCACAAATTATGATGTACACTCTCCCACTTGGGGAGATGTTAGGCAGGCACCCCTCCTAACTGCAATGGAGGTCACCCACCTAGGCAATGGGCCTTCTTGATCACCCATAAACCCCGTCCAGGTAAGTATGTTTTAAATGAACTGCTTTCCTTTATTTATAGACTTCTCACCCTAATCTAGTTCTTTAGCTTACCGATGTGGAACTAAAAAAGCATATCTCGTGATACCTCTCTGGTGTGGCCTCTGTTCCACCTATAAACCAGAGTAATTAAAGCATCAGATTTTGTTGGTTTCACTGTTTTAGTTGCACATCAGCTTCATGCACTGTTTTTCGTTCTATCTTTGGGGCTATGGTATCTTAATGTGGGAACCCAACGGTTTATGAATTGGGATAGAGTTTGCCATGTGCAACCTCTATATATGTTAGGGTAATCATTTTTTTTTTGGCTTTTTTCTGGTAAGGTGTTAGGGTAATCATATCCGAGTCCAAACAAAAAGGGTAACCTGGTTCAACATGTACAGACAAAGCTTCAAAAATCAGAATTGGATCAATCGAATTGAAGCTGATTTGGATTGGAATTGATCATGATGGATCTCAATTCTAGTCGTTATGGGGAGGTCAGTTTTAGGATTTGATTTTCAGAACGGCCAATTCTAGGGACGAACCAGATGCTACCAGGAATCGGTCAATTCTAGGGTTTTTGGAACTAGATCACTGGATTTGATTTTCAGAACTGTGGGCCAATTCTAAGGACCAACTAGAGGCTAACAGGAATCTAACAAGGGGGTAAGGGTGTTAATCGATTCGGTTTCAATGTATACAGTGCGGTTCAATTTGGTTCACATTTATTTAGCTAAAACCAAAACCGCATCATTTACTAAATGGTTGTACTTTCTGAAACCGCAACCGTTTAGTAAACGTTTTGGTTCCACGGTCTTTAAATGGTGTCGGTTTCATGATTTTAAATGGTTTGATCATGGTTTATTCTATACGGTTTCTAAACAGTTAGCAATCGGTTTGCTAGATTATTCGTATGCTTACTAAAATTTGCTTTTGTTGATAAATGTTTCAATCTTTTATCAAATTAAATGAGGCATGGAACAATTAAAGATTTAACTACATAACTACATAATATGAGTAAATTATTGAATAGACTGTTGGACAGCCTTTATGATCCTTAATTCTTCCATAAATTAAATCATTATGTTTTGTCAAAATAACCAAATATTAAATCTTTATACGGGTTAATCGAATCAGTTTTGACGGTTTAAATAGTTTGATTCGACTCGTTTAACTAATCGATCTTAAACTTAAAATCACATTTAACTAATCAATCTTAACTTAAAACCAAAACCAAACCATTTACTAAACAATTCTATGATTCAAAAAAAAAAAGAGCATGCCAAAGAATACAAACTCTGCCCAGTCGTGGGCTCGTGGCCAGGCATCCAACTAGGATGGGCATGGGATAGGGACATAATTTTAGCTTGTTATTGGTGGGGTGCGCCAGGCCCTTGCAGTAGTGCAAGGCATGGGCAACGCTTGAGGACGCCGGCAGCAAGCTACCGTAGTGGCCCTCCCCCTAAAAAAATTAATTTAATATCATGTGAGTCGATGACCCACGTATCAGATATTAAACTGATAAGAACAGATACTACACTTGATCTTAGCCAAAAGGCCGAGAAAGGTATGCTTTCGATTGAGTCACTGTTTTAGTTTTATGGAATGCGTTGCTCATCCTTTTTTATCTTTAGACGATGTGGGACTATATTCATTACATTATTTTGGTTGCTGAAGCATTTTTTTAATACAACATTATCGTATATTTTATTCTTCTCTGTCACTCACTCGAATCTGAATTTCTCAAGCATAGTTTTTTTTCCCATAAGGTTTAGACTTGTGAAGTACTTGATGTTAAGATAACCATATGGGTCAAACTCATCTGAACTGCAAGTCTGCAAGATTCCCCTTTGGATTATGCTATTTTAACATATCATCTTCCCTAAAAAAAATGATTCTTTGTGGTTTGGCAAGATTACTTATGTACACAATGAGAAAAAGATGAGATCTGTTATACCATTAGTGGAGAATAGGATTACAGTTGTAAGAAATAGAACATAGACAATGGGTATAAAACTTGATAGGTACGGAAAAATAATGAAGAAAACTATGACTCTTTAAACTTGAAATTCTGAAATGATGATAGAAGTCCTTCAAATTATATAGAATTGAGTCGTATAGGTATACTCTTCCTAAGGTATTTGAACATCCTATATATGTGTACAGCCGGATTGATCATACATCCTCATCTCCAAGATAAAATAACTCTCCAACCACTTAAGGTGCACTTTGGTATTTGAACGTCCTTTATATGTGTACAACTGGATTGATCATACATCATCACCATAAAATAACTCTCCAACCACTTAAGGTACACTTTGATGTTCCTAGGTTGACGCTAAGGGAGGGGAATTAGTGGTTCCAAAAATTTTCTTGCAGTCTGCAATTGACAACCCAATAACAAAACTTCCACTTTACAAATTCCAGAATGGCCAAAGCAATTCCGTAATTACCAATCACATAAACAACGACACCTCCATCTCACGCCATAATGTGTTGGGTCTATCAGACAATGTCCCACCACTCTGCACATCACGCACTTCAAATATATGTTAAAAATAAATGCGAGACAATAACATAAGATATAAGTGGTTCGGCCAGAGTGCCTACATCCTTGAAGAAATACATGTATAGGGTATCGTATTTCCTCAATATTCAATTTTTTCAACCGCTACAGTGGTTCAGGATCCTATCCCTACTTCAATTTAAGATACAACTCAGACAAGAGCAACAACTACACACCTTAGACAAACCCCCCAACCCAATACATCATTCATCTAGAGTTTATCAGCAATAAACAAACACTAGAATACAAATATTGGGATTTTCATATGCAAATTACCTTGGCCTGTGTAACCCACTAACGAATTCATGCTTGACGCTCAAATGGAACCTCGAACGCCTTCAAAATTTATTTCTAGTGAATAACTTCATAGAACACAGATGCGGCAACAACAATAGTAGCAACCTCGATATAAGATATTTAAGCTATTGTCATTGATCTCTCACTTAATCGACTACTAATCTCTCTAGCAATACATTTTTTCTCTTTACGTTGCTGCACTTAGAAAAAGATTCTCACAACTCAGCATTGGGGTTTAATTATTGGCAGAAAACTCCCTCTCACACTCTAGCTCTTCTTATTATTATTTATTTTATCTTCATACTCTATCATAACAGCGGAAGGTAAAGGAATTGTTGTCCACGTATTAATAGAACTCCTTTTTTTTTTTTTTTTTTTTTAATTAAGGGCAGCCGCTTGATCACAAATGGATTTCAGGTTGGATCAATCTTTGAGACTTCCATAGGTGAACAACATTTAGCTTTAATAGGTGTTTTAAAAGGAATTAGTATGTTTATATAGAAACACCTTCTAAAACAACTAAACGATTTAAAAAACAAATAACCGTGTTTCACTAGAAAGACTCTCCAATGAAATATGCAACCAAACACAACCACGTTTCATCTTATTAGGAGTAACTTAAAAGCTCTATCTTGTTGTAGCTGTATCCACATAAAAGAAACTCGTATACCATGTCATTATGCTGAACTTTTACAAATCGACCCCAACTCCAATTGCTTACCTCATCAACCAATGGTGCCTTTGCTGATTTCATTATTACATCGTCATTTCCGTCTATGGGCTGGTATATTATATCAAAACTTTCATAACCTAGTTGACTTGGCCACTTCAATAGTAAATATTTTCATATGGCTAGGCTGATTCTACCTTGCTGAAATATAAAATTCCGTAAGACTTGAGTTGTAGTGCATAGCAGTTCATCAAAACCACTTTGCTTATCCAATGAGATGCCAAATTGGATTTCTAGACTCAATTTAATCGGTTCAAAACTGAACTCAAATGTTTAACCCATAATTTAGAGCCAACCCAAACAAATTGATACCAAACCCAAAAAAATTGGTAAACCCATCAAATCACCACATTTTTGTCAACAATGACAACAATTGATCTAATGTCCCAACAAGAGGCATCTAACCGAAGTCGGACATAGGTGCAACGAAAGATGGAGACTGAAGTAGTCGATCGTCTTCAGATGAGGAATAGAAAAGGGAGAAGATTGATGATGGCCATCGACCTAGCCGCTCAGCGAGGCACTGAAGTGCTGACCGCGACCCTCCTACCTACCGTGGAGGAGACAGGGATGGTTGCAGTGGCCTATCCATCGGCACCTCAAGATTTGGAGGTGGTGGGCGCGAAGCTAGCTTCTCGCCTCCCACGTGTTTCTTCTGGTTGGGCCGCCTGGTGACTAAGGATCAGGATATTGCTACCCTCACTAAGTAGCTACAGAAGATGAACATAGAGGTCGAGGCAACTCAAAGTTCTCTCCTGGACGCTTGGGAAAGTGTGGCCATTCTGGAAGCCATGGATGCCTCGGCTCTCAAAATTCTAGAGTCTAACAAGTCTAGCTTAGAGGAAGAGAAAAAAGTCTTGCAGGACTCACTCAGGATCTATGAGGCCGACTTAGGTTCTGTTCGGGCTCAGCTCGAAGAGGAGAAAGCCTCCTCTCAAAACAAACTGTCCTCCAGGGAGGAAGCCAAACAGAAGGTGGCTTGATTGAAAGAAGAGCTCAGAATCGCCCGGGAGATGGTGTCCAGCACTAAAGTCCATACGGTGGAAAGGTACAAGACTACAAAGGACTTTGAAAATTAAGTTGTGACTTTTCATGTCGATGCTTATATTTATGGGGCTCGCAATTGTCGGGACTTCGTTCTTGCTAAGCAACCATACAAGGGAGGAGATTGAAGAGGAAGAGAAGACTCAAAAAGCAACCTAGCAAGAAGCTGAGGGGGAGGTAGCTCAAAAGGTGGCCCAGGAGGCTGTCGAGGGAGTGAACCAGACAGTGGAGATATCTAGTAGTAGCGATGACTCTGAGTCAAGTGAGACTTGAGCAGTCTTGTATTTTTGTTTTTTGAAATAAAATTTGTAAAATAATCTCTTTTAGCTTTTCCTTTTGTGGATGAAAAGAGTTTTATTACTTGATCATGTTGCGGTTTGATATGTCGATCGATAGGGATCGGGCTTTGTGTTGCCAACCAAGGGTGGCCAGCCCTAGGTTTGGCTTATGTTTTTGACGAATAGTATAGCTCGGGATTATATGTCAACTCGGAGTTGGCTTTTTCGAAGGCTTTTACCAATCGTTATGGACCGGACTTATTGGCCAATCCGAGGTTTGGGCCCTTAAGTGTTGCTGGTTCGTTGTAAATCGGGCTTTGTTTTGTCAACCGGGGTTGGTCTTTAGGATTCTCATGGAGATGATCAGAAAAAATTTAGACTACGCAAAAAGCATGTAATATAAAATTAGGCTTTATATCAAAGAGTGAGGAAACTAACAATTGGAACAACAACTGTCCAGTGTAGTTGGTGAGCTATGGTGTGTAAAAATCCCATGCTCACTAGGAGGTCTCGAGTTCGAGTCCCCTAGCTGTTACCTACTTCCCTCCCTACCTATAAAAAAAAATGGAACTAGTAAGCAGCTTAGTGATTCACTTAGTTTGTATATAGCAGGTTTTTTGGTAGTATTTTCTGAGGTTCTCCAAATACTAGACCATGAGACAACTTCAACCTCCGGAGTCTACAAGTGGTATGTCCTTGGGCATATAACTTTGGAGACTACATATGAGCCCTCCCAGTTAACACTTAACTTGCACGTGTTCCGTGGATTGAAAATTCCTTCCTTCAGAGGACTAAATCACCAACTGGGAACACTCACCTCTTGATGTTCAAGTTGTAAAGCTGCTTGGTCCTCTTATACACCTCTTTTCTCGTGGCTTCCGCTTCTCAGACTTTGTCTAAGAGTTCTAGGTTGCTCGCAACCCTTCCTCATTTGTGTTTTCATCAAAGCTAAGGGATCTATAAGACCATGCTAGGACTTCTTCTTGGGCGAGAACTTCTGATCCGTACGTTAATTTAAATGGTGTTTCACCTGTTGGGGTTCAAGCTGTTGTTCGATAAGCCCATACCACGCTGAGTAGTTCGGTCGCCCACCTCTTCCATTCGAGCTCAAGCCTTTTCTTCAATCCGTCTAGCATGGTTCGGTTGGATACTTCTGCTTGGCCATTCGATATGGGTTGTCCCATGAATGTGTTACAAAACTCGATGTGATATGTCTTATAGAAGTTCCTAAAAGCTGGGTTATGAAACTGTCTTCTATTATCAGTTTAGAGGATCTTCAGGATGCCGAACCTATAGAACACATCGTCCCTCACAAACTTTTCTATATTTCTTCTATGATCTTGGCGAGACACACTAAGCTTGTGTAATATTTTCTAAAAAGGTTGGTCGGTGAGTACGACAACATGGTGGGCCTAGAAAGCCATTTTTTTGCCTTGGGGTATCTTGTTTATGTGTCTATGAGAATGTGGTTGACATAATAAATGGGTCGTTACTGCTTCTTCTGCTCTTTCACTAGGGTTGCGCTTACGGCTACTAGTGAGACTGCTAGGTAACTGTGTAACTCTTCCCTAGCTCAATTGGACGAGGAGCAGTGGTGATGCAAGGCAGGCGTTCAAGGCCTCAAAGGCATCTTGACATTCTGATGTCCAAAGGAAATCTTTTGGGGATTGTAAGTCTTTTAGAGTTATGAAAAAGGGTAGGCATTTGTCTCCGAAGGGAATGGCCGGCCCAAGAGACAAATCGATTAAGGTTCACACCTCGACCAGCTTGCCTTTGAACCTCTCGAATGGTTCTTGGTGGGTACATATCTTGCATTACGTGAATTTTGTTTGGTTTGCTTTTATTCCTCTCTTTTAAACAACAAACCTCAGGAACTTTCCCGAAGTAACCCCCAATGTGCACTTGTGGGGTTCCATTTCATATGATTTCGCCATAATACTACAAAGGCCTCTAATCGGGTTATAATTCTTCATGAAATTATTATTCAATTGTTAATTTTAATTAGGTCGACCACATATTGTGATGATCTTCGATTGCAGGGCTTTCAAGAGATGTCCACAGGTTTGATTCTAAATGGACGAAGATGGTTCAATATAGAAGCAAGGGCAAAGGATCAATGGCAGAGTTGGAATTTTAAAGAGAAGAAGAAAATATAAAAAAGGGAAAATTTAGGGAGAGAGAAAACCCCACGGTTCTCCCTCTCTCCCTATTTCACACGTTCTCTTTTCCCTCTCCTACTTTCTCTCATCCTCCTCTCCCTTCTCCTACTTTCTTTCATCTTCTTCTCTTTCCTTGTCCAAATTAGTCTATGAGTTTTTTTTTTGTCCTAATTTAACACAATCTCTCTTACCCACGCATTCCCCCTCTTTCTCTTTTCCTATTTTATCTCCCATCTCCTAGGTTCTCTCCCCCATCCCACGGTTTCCCTCTCTCACCGAATTTCTCTCTCTCGGACTCTCATCCTCTAGAACGCACGCACCATTATCTCTCTTTAATTTTCCTAGAATCTCTCTCATCTCTTACCAAATCCCTCTCATGTCCTCACTATTGCCCACTGTTCCCTCTCCTATTTTCTTTCTTCTCACCCATGCACTCTTCTCTCCTAATTCAATTCCACCTCTACCAACACACGCACTCCTCCTTCTCCCTTTTGGTCCTTCTCTTGGGACACTTTTTACACTCATTCTTTAGGACTTAGGCCGCCGTATCACACCCCTCACATACATCACCCCTTGCTGGTTTTTCTTTCTTAGTTCTCATTGTTTTTCTTTTTTCTTGGATCACACCTTCTTTGGGACGGATTTTTCTGGACAACATTGCACATAGAGTATTGCTATTGCGCCAAGGTTTCATCACCACGATCATCATTGCTGCCATTCATTCATTAGTACCATGAGTGGTTAAGTTCTCTTTCTATCGTTAGGTTTAAATGAAGTTTTGAGTTATTGTTATTTAATTTCTGGTTGAGAGTCATACTTGATTGTTTGATGTTAAAGACCCCTCCCATTGTGGATGATTTTTAATGGTTAAATTAGTTTAGAATAATTATCTCTGTGATTCAATTATTTTATTCAGGCAATGGTATTTCATGTTGATTTTTGGCATACACTAATGATGGTCTTTAACCAATCAAACTAAGTGTGCTAAGCAAAAATGATAGACGATAGTGCTTGATAGGATAGGTTATGCTTAGTGCAGTCAAAGATTGTGTTTTTATGGTTGCATTAGAATTTGTAGTTTCAGTAAACCGAAATAAGAATCAGAAATTGGTAATAATACCAAAACGGATTTGAGACCTAATGATAACTTCTTCTCTTTGATTCTTACTTTTGTCAATTGGTTTACTTTGTTTTAATTTTAATTCTGGATTTTACAAATTTGATTTTTAAAACAACATTCACCTCAATCTTAGTAGATTTAGCCTTCTAGTTCTCTGTGGGTTCGACCCCTTTTTTACCATTATCTCATAGTTTAGTTAGGGTTTATTTTGATTCGTTCACGACAGCGATCAAATTTTGGCACCGTTGCCGGGAACCAAAGCACCGTTTTCTAAGATTGATTTAGTTGTTTTGTTTTATTTTGTTTTAGTTTTAATTTTAGGAACTTTTTTATCTTCTGTAGTTTAAGTTTAGATCACCCTAAGTTGTTTTTATTTTGTTTTACAGGTAGCCCAGTTTGTAGAGCAAAGAAGAGTGGACTATCTTCAACATGGTTCCATTGCCAGGAATTGAACCCGTGTCTCCTGGGTGAAAGCTAGATATCCCAACCCAACTCATTGAATTTGCATTCAACCCTCTTGCACAGTCTGGTTATGAGTTTTTCTCTATTTTTGTTAATTTATTTTATTTTCGTGGTTGTTGGTAGTTGATGCATGGTCGTCGTTCTTGTCATCCCAATTTGGCCAATGTGGACCCTGAAATTGAGAGAACTTTGTGTTTAATTAAAAAAATAAATAAAATGGCAGAGGAGAATGGACCTGTAAGACACCCATTAAGTGAACACTTTGTTGGGTCCCGATTGACGCTGAGAGGGGGGGTGAATCAGTGTGCCAAATATTTTTTCATTTTCCAACTGTACCTCTGATGTGGCAATCACTATTTGCACTTCAATAGCACAGTCTATTGATGCTGCCCAGAGCTGCTATGTATACTACTGACCATTCTTACTGTTGCATGAAACTTACTCACATAACCTGCATTGCTGCCCAGAGCTGTCTCATAAACCTCAAATGGTAATCACTGTCACCTACATACATAGTCGTATGCACATCCACATTGCAGCACCAAGTGGTCAGGTCTACCAGATATACACACCCATTCTGCAGCCAAGCACTCCAATCCACAATACAAATACGAGCATATACATCCACAACACAAGAAATACATGCTTCGGCCAGTTGCCTACATGCACGGAGTAATGCCCACTATCGGGCTCAGCATTTACTCAATACTAATTATGACTGCACCCCACATCCAAAGGAACACATTCCCAGTTTCCACCAATGACATACAATGGCTAGGTCTTCACCCTAGTTTTCTCAGAATGATCTAAGGGGCCGCACCCACGGTAAATAGGTTTAGGTAGTTGTACATACCAAGGAACACATAGCCCCTATGTCCAGCACCCACTGAACACCAATAAAATAAAGTTGGGCTTATAACAATGCCCTATAGTGAAGCACTCATACATGCAAATTTCCCCCAAATAGACTACAACTATCACTTAGGCATTTTATCAAACATCTTGCCTACAATGATTTATAATAATGGAAATTTGGCAAAAGTGGTGTTGCCTTGGCAAGGAGTAACCGTCGGAGATGCAATAATGTCGATCTCCACTTAATGCAGACCACAACCACGTTGTCTCGGTGCCCCAATGCTTCAACCCCGGTTGGTACTTGGGTTTCTTGAAGCAACTCACAAGAACCAAATTCTAGGTTCTTCTTCTTCTTTCTTTTCTCCTTGTCTTTACTTTCATGGAGTAACAATGTCATTCACATTCACATTCACACACACACAAAGAGAGGAAAAAACTTCTTCTTTATTTCCCTCTTCTTCTCTTCTCTTCTATTTTCTTTTCTTTTCTCTTGGCAACAACCAATAGAACTTGCTACCTTGGTTTCCAACAGCTTCCTAAGCCTCTAATGGGGGTTATAGATGAAGTGCAAGAGGATGGAAGTCTTTCATTCAAACCCTTAGCCTTCCGCGAGCTTCAACTCGTTTTTTTGATCACCTCAGCAACCCCTCTGCCTGATTTCTTCCCTCTGATGTGTAGAGCTCGGAGAGATGAAGAATCTCCAACTTGAATCACTCAAATTGGAGTTAAGATGAGGGAGATATGGCCATTTAAAGTTGGACCAACCAGAACACTCAAAATAGAATCTTCGGAGGTTGGCGTAAGGCTACGCCGGCGGCGCACGCAACAGGGGCGAAATCTGGGCCATCGGATTAATCCAAATCCACTTTTAATCTCAGCCGTTAAATTATTCAAACGGCTAATAAATCTTAACCGTAAGATTAGAATAACCGAGTCAATTGATGATATCAGCGTGACGCAAGCGCTGACATCGTCAGATACGTTGTCGACGCGCCATTGGGTACGTCAGCACAAAATACGGTGGTTGTCGGCTATCTCTCATGATGGCTGAAATAGATTACAACCGTTGGATCAAGATCTTTAGATGTAGTTTAATCTAGATCTCATGAGATCAAATTAAATGGCATCTATCTGTAGCCTTTTTTGCACATGCGTAACACTATAGCAAACATGATTAGGTGAAGCACCAAACCATTATATATAATACACTCCACCAATGAGAAGCCTCGAATAAGCATCTTCAACCCAAACTCTTGCACGAACCGTCAGATCTGAATCTGACCAACGTGGCTCAATCTGAACCGTGTATTAAGGATCCCTCTAGTTCTCTTATATACACATAAGCCCCTACTTTCATAAACTTTAATGCAAAAAACCCTTATCAACTTAGACCTTTAAAACCTTAAAATTACATAAAAGCCCCTGAAATTTCAAAATTAAATTCCGAAAAATCCACCCAACACCGAGAGCAACTAATGGATTTTCGGTTTAGATTTTCGAACCGGCTTTACGGAAACACTTATAACTTTTTCATACGATATCCGATCGAGATGAAATGAAGTGCGTTGGAACCGTAACTAGATGCTCTACAACTTTTCAGAAGACTCAATCATCTGAATCATCCATGTAAAAAGACCAAAATGCCCTTAGACCTTTCCAATGATACATCTTTCTCATACGGAATCGGAATGCGATGAAACCAGGACCGTTGGAAACATTGAATTTTTTTTCGTATTGTTACATGTAGAACACTTCCTTTAAAAAATTTATCTTCAATGCCGAAACTACCCTCGACTGCCACAAATGCCGTAACTTCTTCATACGGTATCGGATTGTGACGAAATCAAATGCACTGGACTAGGTAAATTACAATCTATCTTTTTCATGAAGAACCGATCTTCCAAAAATGTCATTTCCATTACCGAAAATGCCCTCAAGCATAAATAGGCTAATTTTGCCAGTTTTGACCCAGAAACCCGCACCACCTATTAAGGAAGTATTAAATCACTCCATGCATACCAAGCAGCTCTGTTATCTCATCGGTGACACTGGACACTGCCATGTCATCATTTTTATCCACGTCACCCAAACTAGCCACATCATCACCGCCACATGGCCGGGTTGCCAACAAGGACAACCATAAAACAACACACTTTACCCCCATCGACTTATACGTCTACCTTATGTATTAGGGTTCCTGTTGTTCAGGCCGCCCAATATGAGATCAAGTCCAGTATCATTCATATGCTCTCATCTTTCTATGGACTTAATAATGAGGAACCCTACAAGCACCTGGATGAATTTTTTGAGATATGCTCCACTATCAAAATCCATAATTTTTTTGAAGATGCCCTTAGGTTGACATTGTTCCCATTTTCCCTTAAGGATAAAGCCAAACAATGGCTTAATTCTTTGGATTCGATAGTGGTTGAGAACTGGGCCCAAATGCAATAGGAGTTCTTAAAGAAGTACTTTCCCATAGGTAGGACTAACCAAATCAGGCAAGCCATCACTAGTTTTTCACAAGTTGATGATGAGAAATTCCATGAGACCTGGGAGAGACTAAAGGATCTAATTAGAAAGTGTCCCCATCATGTTGTACCTAAGTGGTAGTTGGTCCAATATTTCTATGATGGACTGATAGATAGACATAGACAAATGGTTGATGCTTCCTGTGGAAACACTTTTATGTATAAAAGTGATGATGAGGTATGGAAACTATTTGAAACTCTCAGTGAAAATTCCCTACATCATGTGTCAGCCTCTAGGACTGAAGCCCCCACCATTGGATCCAAAATAGAGGTGGCCTCTATGAGGTAGGCCAATCTGTGGCCATAAACACCAGAGTGGACATGCTCTATGAAAAGCTTGACCGCTTATTGTCCATGAGGCAGAATTTTAGGCAATCTACCCCAGCTCCCACTTATTAGGTGTGCTCTTTGTGCCAGTCCTACACATTATGTGGGTGATTGCCCTTAAGCTGTGCAATTCCCTGAATATGTTCTAGAACATGCACGGGCTGCCTAGAGTTTTTCTAAACCAGGTAATGACCCATATTCCCAGACCTATAACCCTGGTTGGAGGAATCACCCCAATTTTGGATGGAAACAACCCAATAGTTTCCAAAATCCACCATATAGGAAGAATTTTTCCAATCAGCAGACTGCCTATAGAGATGTGTAGCAACCATCTCCCCCACCGCCTATGAGTTCATCATTAGAGGAAAAGGTGATATATGCCTTGAATGAGTTGGACCAGAACACACAGCTCTTACACTCCCATACTCAATCCCTCACTAAGTTAGAAACTCAGTTGGGTCAGTTAGCTGATGCCATTAGTAGGAGAGAGGAAGGTCAACTACCAAGTTAAGTGGTAGAAAATCCTAAGAGTTAGCCTAGCAATCGAGTTTTTCATGAATAAGCCAAGGCAGTCATGACTCTAAGGAATGATCGAGTATTAGGAACACCTGAAAATAATTCCCCTGTAAAGAATTATGAGAAAGAGATGAGTCCAGACCCCAATCCCGAAGCTCCACAAGCTTCCAAGGATGATGAGATTGAACAAGTTGGGGCAGGTTATAACCCTAAGATTTATATGCCCAAAGCCCCTTTTCCCCTCTTGTTTATAATCTCCTTCTTTTTTCTGCATTTGGCAAGAATGGGTCAAGAATGGAAGAGATGATGGAATTGTTCAAACAAGTCCAAATCAACCTTCCTCTTCTAGATGCCATAAAGCAAGTTCCAGCTTATGCTAAGTTCTTGAAAGACTTATGCACTCAAAAGCGTAAGTTAAAGACCCACATTCCAAAAATTGTCCACCTTACTAAGCAGGTGAGTGTTGTCCAGTCCAATAAATTTTTCTCTAAGCTTAAGGATCCAGGAGCACCTCTGATATCTTGCACTATTGGGAACCTTCCCATTGAACATGCACTCCTTGATCTAGGGGTGAGTGTGAATATTTTGCCGAGCTTAGTTTGTGATCAATTTGGGTTTGGAGAATTAAAGCCTACAGAGGTTATTCTCCAACTTACTGACCGTTCAATTAAAGTCCTTAGAGGCTTTATTGAGGATGTATTAATTAATGTTAATGAGTTTTATTTTCTTGTGGATTTTCTTATTCTTGACATGGAAGCACCTACTAATGGAAAACCACAGTCGACAATCTTAGGACGTCCATTCTTGGCCACAACCAATGCATGCATCAATTATAGATCAGGTGCAATGGACATTTCCTTTGGCAATAAGAAGCTCCGATCGAACATCTTCAATGCTTCTTTAGGGCCCAACGTGAGATAAGTGTTTCTCCATTGATGTGATAGATGAGGTGGTAGCACAGTACACCCCAGTGATATTAACAGATGACCTAGTGCAGCAGTGTTTGACCTTCTTTGGAGGTGATGATTTTAATATTGATTCTTATACTGTTGAGGTCAATGCTCTGTTAGATGCTCCTACCTTTTTCGATCGTCCTCCTTAGACTATCAAGTTTGAGCCCCTTCCTCCTTTAGTTGAGAAGCCAATATTGAGTTCTATTGAGTCTCCACCAGTGTTAGAGCTTAAACCATTGCCAAATTCATTGAAATATGTTTTCATGGTTTTTGTGGGATCGAATGAGACAATCCCTATCAGCATTGCTTCCAATTTGATACTTGATCAAAAAAGCAAACTGTTGGATGTTCTCAATGAACACAAGGCTGCCATTGGATGGTCTGTGGCTGATTTGAAAGATATTAGTCCATCAATTTGTATGCATCGTATCTATTGTGATGATGGCGCTAAACCTTTATAGGATGTGCAAAGGAGATTGAATCCTAACATGTGCGAAGTTGTCAAGAAAGATGTGGTGAAATGGTTAGATGCAAGTATTATGTATACCATCTTTGATAGCAAGTGGGTGAGTCCCACTCAAGTTGTGCCTAAGAAGTCAAGCATTATTGTCGTTGAAAATGACCAGGGTGATAAGGTCCCTACTCGCACAACCACAGGTTGACGGGTATGCATTGATTATCGAAGATTGAATTTTGTCACCCGTAAGAATCACTTTCCTTTACCGTTCATTGATCAGATCCTAAAGAAATTAGCAGGCCAAAGCCATTTCTGTTTCTTAGATTGCTATTCAGGTTATAATCAAGTCTCTAGTGTCCTGAAGACTAAGAGAAAACCACTTTCACATGCCCTTATGGTACATTTGCTTTCCGACAGATGCCCTTTGGGTTATGGAATGCACCCGCCACCTTTCAAAGGTGCACGATGTCTATCTTTTCTGACATGGTGGGAGATTTTTTTGTGGTTTTTATGGATTATTTCTCTATGTTTGGGTCTTCCTTTGATGATTGTCTCTTAAAATTGACTAAAGTTTAGAAACATTGTATAGAGACAAATCTGATTTTGAGTTGGGAGAAGGGCCACTTCATGGTTCAAGACGGCATCGTTCTAGGTCACATTGTGTCCAAATGTGGGATAGTGCTAAGGCCAAGGTTGAGTTGATTGCCAAACTACCACCTTCCACTTCTGTTAGGCAAGTTCGTTCATTTTTAGGCCATGCAAGCTTTTATAGGCAATTCATTAAGGACTTCAGTACTATATCTAGACCCTTGTGCAATTTTTCAAGGATGTTCATTTTGTCTTTGATGATGATAGCCATCGAGCCTTCCATACCAGTAGAGCTTTATTGTCTGCAGCACCCATAATCCAACCCCTGGATTGGTCGCTGCCATTTGATATTATGTGTGATGCATCTGACTATGCTGTTGGAGCTGTGTTAGGATAGAGAGTTGACAAGAAACCTATTATCATATATTATGCTAGTAAGACTTTCTTATAAGCTCAATTTAATTATACTATAACTGAGATAGAATTACTAGCAGTTGTGTTTGCTCTCAATAAATTCTGATCTTATCTCCTTGGATCCAAGGTTGTGGTATATACTGATCATGCTGCTCTTAGGCATTTACTTACCAAGAAAGACACCAAACCTAGGTTGATTAGATGGATTCTTCTATTACAAGAATTTGATTTAGAAATTCGAGACAAGAAATGTTCCGAGAATGTGGCAGCAAATCATCTGTCTAGGATCTTAGTTGATTCTCCCTCCACCACTAAGTTGGTTAAAAATTAATTTCTTGATAAACAATTATTTACGATTTCTCATATGCCTTCTCCTTTGTTTGCACATATGGTGAACTACCTGGCTGTTGGGAAGCTTCCCGATGGTTGGAGAAAGCAAGAGAAAGATAGATTCTTCTCACAACTGAAGTTCTATTATTGGGAGGATCCAGATTTGTTTGTCTTGACCAGATTATCCGTCATTGTGTCCCAGAGAGTGAGTTTCATAACATCCTTACCTTTTGTCACACCTTGCATGTGGAGGGCATTTTAGTGGCAAGAAAACTGATGCCAAGATTTTCTAGAGTGATTTCTTTTAGCCTACTATCTTTAGAGATGCCCA
Source organism: Macadamia integrifolia (assembly GCF_013358625.1). Taxonomy (NCBI): domain Eukaryota; kingdom Viridiplantae; phylum Streptophyta; class Magnoliopsida; order Proteales; family Proteaceae; genus Macadamia; species Macadamia integrifolia. The sequence continues at coordinate 48,764 of NW_024868082.1, forward strand.
TGGGTTTTGCCACAATTGTGTCCAATGTCAGAAAGCCAGAAATGTGTCTTGTAGAGACATGATGCCCCTTAATCCTATTCTTGTTGTTGAGATCTTTGATGTGTGGGGTATAGATTTCATGGGACCTTTCCTTCCATCTTTCAGCTTTGAGTACATTTTGGTTGTAGTAGATTATATGTCCAAATGGGTGGAAGTAGTGGTCACGAGAACCAATGATCATAATGTGGTAGTTAAGTTTGTACAGAGTTACATTTTTCAGTCGCTTTGAATTTCCATGTGCCATCATTAGTGATGGTGGTGGCTCCCACTTTAAGCATTGGAATTTTTGGGGCTTTACTATGGAAGTATTCTATTACTCATAAGGTTGTCACGCCTTATCATCCACAGACTAGTGGTCAAGTAGAGATGTCCAATAAGGAGATCAAACGCATTCTCAAGAAAACGGTTAGGCCTGATAGGAAATATTAGTCTGTGAGACTAGATGATGCATTGTGGGCCTACCGTATTACTTATAAGACTCCTATTGGCATCTCCCTTTACCGATTGGTATTTGAGAAAGCTTGTCACTTACCTGTTGAGTTGGAACAACGTGCTTTGTGGGCCATTAAAACATTTAATTTTGATATGGTCAAAGCTAGCTCCAAACGTTGTCTTCAACTCTTGAAGTTGGAAGAAATGAGCAATGATACGTATGAGAGTGCACATATTTATAAGGCTAGGTCAAAGGCTTTTCATGATAAATATATTGTCCAAAAGTCTCGTGAAGTTAACCAGAAAGTTTGGCTTTTCAATTCCTAGCTACTGCTCTTTCCTAGTAAGCTTCACTCTCAATGGGATGGCCCCTTTGTGGTCACAAATGTATCGCCCCTTGTTGCTATTACAATTCCAGATCCTAAGACAAGGCACACTTTTCAGGTTAATGGGCTGCGCCTTAAACCTTATGTGGATGGTTAAGGATGTGAATTTGAAACCAAAACCGTTTATCGAAACTAAACCAATCCATTTACACTGAAACCTCAAACCGTTTAGTAGATGGTGCGGTTATGGTTTCCAGTTTTAGACTGATTAGCTAAACGGGTCGAGTTGGTTTAAACCATTTAACCCGTTGGTTTCAAACTGAATTCAAACCGTGAAAAACGAACCATTTAAAACCATCAAAATCGAACCGTTTAATCCGTATAACAATTAAATATGGCAGGGGCAGAATCGGTATATCACTTCCAAAAATAAAAACCCTAAGGTAAAAGCGATTGGAGTAAAATGGATTTGAGAGACGACACTAAACTGCCAAACTCGAAGGGTAGAAACCGCAACTCTTCAGTTCTTGGATTTGAGACGTCTCATGTTCCCCTTTTCATGGTTTGAACCCCTAATTTTCTCAATCAGGTATGATTAATCTATTAGTTACAAAATAACGAGAGAGGAAGATATTCAGGAGAGAGAAACCTTGGACTTTAGAGAGAGACAGAGAGCGACTTTAGACACATATAGAAAGTGACTTTAAGATAATTTATAATTCATCTATTCTTGTTTTCTTTCTTCTCCACTCTCTTGACATTGTCTTAGTTTCTTTTCATTGTGGTTTGTTGAAAATAATAAATTTTGTTTCCTATTCGAAGTCTCTGAATTTTCTATGTCATATTGATTTAAGAAGCTACAGTTATATGGACAACTTGCTGTAATTTGAATTCTCATGTTACCATGTAATTATATTATCAAAGATGGGGTGTTTTGGCTGAACCACCTGTTATTTTAATATTTTATGTTGTAGAATGATGGATTTGGATGTTGTATGATATTAGTTCTATATGTTTGAGAATGGCTATGAAAAGAAATAGCACTAGATTATCAAATCAAGACATACCATCATCAATATAGAATCTCTTATTTGTGGTTGCCAATTAATTTTGGATAAGCTTATGATCTTTAGTTTAGAGATGGTTGCAAGTTATAACAAACCGATTGTGAACTGTTTTACAAATCGTATGGAATAAACCAAAATCAAAACCATTTAAAATCGTGAAACTGACATCCTTTAAAAATTGTGGAAATTGAAACCGTTTACTAAACGGTCACTGTTTTAGAAAGTGCAACCATTTAGTAAATGGTGCGATTATGGTTTCAACCAAATAAATGTGAACCGATCCGCAACGTTTAAACCAAAACCGAATCGATTAACACCCTTATGGATGGTATTACTAATGGCCAGGTCGTTGAGTCTCTTGATTTGATTGATCCAGTTTATGATTCCTTTTGAGTTTCACTATTTGTTTGGCTAAAGACGGTAAACTTAGCGCTTGTGGGAGGCAACCCACCTTTTTACTTCATGTTTTTGTTTAGTTGTGTTTTTCAGGTTTAGTAGTGGAGTGTAACCATATTGGTGTAGATGATAGCAGTAGCACTTTACTCCATCAGGTTGTATTACTCCTTTCTTTTGCTTGGTTTTGTTTCCCTTGCTTTATTATGTGTTATTCTTTCATATGCCATTGGGGACAATGTCATTTAAGTTTGAGAGTAAGGGTGAATTTAGGGTTAAATGAATAATTTAAACTTAAACTCTGGTATTGATTGTACATTTCTGCTTAATTTTTCTACTCTAGAACTTTTAAGGTCTTTGTCAAGAGTTATAGCATGTGATTTTTAAGTGTGTTGATGTATTTAACAGTTAGTTAAACTTAGAACATTATTACTCTTCCATGTTGGTTAACTTTTTTACTTTGAATCTGAAATTGCCATTTTGGTGAATGTTTATGATAATCCTTGTGTAACTATGCGAGCCTTATGTGTTGAAAAGGTTTAAATCATGTATTACGACTTCCTCCTTAGTAACTGGGCTTCTTTGCCATAAGCATTGAAATTCACATCAAACAGGTGGAATGTCTATATTAAAAAAAGAAGAAGAAGACTTCCTTCTAAGTAATCGGGCCTCTATGTCACAAACGTGGAGTTTCGAGTAAAAATGTTGGATAGTTTGAGCAAAACTTGAAAACTTTGATCTAGTCTTGGCTTGTAGCCTATTGGGGTTGAGTAAGTAAGTTTGAGGGGCGTTCTACACCTAGTTCCTGAAAGCCATCTGGCTTGAGAGCAATTGACCGAAAGCTCACTACATTGCACGGATCAGAGTAATTGTGAAAAAAAAAAGAGCATGATCATAGTTGTATGACAAAAGTTATGGCTTGTATAGCACTTGGACTTCATGACTTAGCTACGATTCCTCCAGATTGATCACATGCTGATCAGTTTCTATGCTTTTGACAAGCATATCATCCACACATAGTTCCATGTTCCTTCTGATTTGTTCTGCAAACATGGAGTTCACCATCCTCTGATAAGTAGCCCCATTTTTTAAAGTCGAATGTCATTGTTTTGTAACAATAATTACCTAGCTTGGTTAGGAATACCGTATTCTCTTTGTCGTCTTACTTCATTTTGATCTGATTGTATCCCAAAAAGACATCCATGAAGGTTAACATCTTGTGGTCTGTTGTCGCATCGATCAATTGGTCGTCCTTGGGAGCGAGGAGCAGTCTTTTGGACAGGCCTTATTCAAGTCAATGTAATTGATGCAAATTCCCCACTTTTCATTCGACTTCAAGACCGTCACAACATTGGCAAGCCATGTGGGGAATTGTACTTCTTTGATTAGATGCGAGGCTTTCAGTTTTTCTACCTCTTCGTTAATGATTCTATGTCCCTTGGGAGCGAATTTTCTTCTCTTCTTTGTGCCAGCTTTCGCACTTGTTCAGTATTGATGGTGTGTTAGGCGACGACTTTGGGTCCTGGACTTATCCTTGGTTTACTCGGGCTCCACTAAGCTACACCATTCGATCTGGCTCCTTCTTTAATGATGGTACTTATATCGGTTCCTCCCACAAGTTCTCATCTTTGCAAGCAAGATTCGTCTTGGATGTCTTCCACCTCGATCCCACATGTCAGGGGCGAAACAACACCAAAAGGTTGTGTTTATGACTCGCTGGGGGTTAGTGAATGCTTCGACCCAATGGCTAGAGAAGGTAGGGGTGAGGATCCCAACCTCAGTAACTTACCACCAGCTTGTTAGATATTTGTTTGGTCCCGTGGTTCTCCTTGCGAAGCGGGTGAGGATGTGTAGGACATCCATTGTGTGGGTCCATAATTTTGAACAGATGGCCTGAATGACAACATTTCCTATAGATGATGCCAATCTGTTGTGTCATAAAATTTTACACCTAGGTTGTCTTCGTGTCTTGCATAGAAGAACAAACACAAGAGAGTGATTGTCGGGCTAATCTGATGGAGGACTCTTCAGTGCCTAAGTTAGGCTTCTTCACAAACAGATGGTTCTAGTAGGAACGAAAAAAGATCGGTCTTCTGGAAAGAGGTTTACATAGGCTTTTTATAGCTGAAGATGGTGGCCATTGGATGAGATTCCCACTTTGGTAGCTTCTTATTGCCAGTAGGAGTCTGAGTATACTAGGCATGTAATAGGAAAGTGAATATGGAGGGGGTCCCAGATATGGGACCTTCGCATATTGGCCATATCCAGGGAGATATGGCAAGATATCCTTCCTTCAAGGGGAAGATTTGGTGTTCCATCACTAGTCCTTCGCGGGCTAGGACTAGTCGGTATCTCATGACCCACGTATCAGGCCTGAGGAGTTTCCTGATAAGGGTACCCTGTTGGATTCTCAGACCAAGCAACTTGAGTCTAGCGGTTTGATCACTGAGCTACTCGCCTAGGGTGATGGGTTATGCGTTCACCATTTGATTAGTGAATACTTGAAGCTTACTGTTTGAACAACAAACTGACACAGTTGGGCACCTGCGATGTGAATAGTCGAGCGGTAGGACGCTCATGTAGTGTCCTCAGCCCACTGGTGCTTTTCCAGTCATTCGTCTATCAAAACTCTTTTGATGGGAATGGTTGACTAGCCCACTCTTCTAGTTTGCTATCCATTTGGCCCTGTTTTGGCATGCCACTGGGCGGTTGTATATATTTCCAATAACATATTCTTTCCACCTTTCAAGATTCACAGAGGCTTCATACCATTATTTGCACACAAAAGGGGATATCCAAGACTAAGGATTCTAGTATGGCCTTCTTGAACACCTTAATCAAGCAATCCAAGTTTAAGCCTTTGCAATTCCTTCCTCTTTCCAGGATATTCTAGTTTGGTTTTCTCAACATTCCACCTATATCAATGGAGGAGTATTCATAGTCCTCCTTATCCAAGGATAACAAGAAATGAAATGAAAAATGATAACCATTGTCTAAACCTGTGAATCTGACCTACATATGGAGTCATTAGATGAATTCAAATTGCTTTCTTAAATAGTATTGGAGAATTGTAAATCTTGCAAGACTACAAATGAAGAAAAAAAGGGAAAGATTTTAATTACCACCAAGAAATGAATAAACAAGATCACCATCTCGATTACAACCCACTTAGATAAATGTGTCATTAGCTCTTTTAAAGCCCATCTAAGGTATGTTTATCCCGATTATTGGTAGCCCGAATAAAGAATGATACTCGATCAACCGTTTATTAATGGGACCATGTCTAGAATATAAGGATTAGTTACTAAACGTATCAATCATGGTGCAGGGTCCTAAAGTGGAAAAGTCAAAATAGGCCCAACGAAAACGATTGACACCCTCACACTGCACCACCTCACATCATTATTATTATTATTATTTTTTTTCTTTCTTTCTCCATGAATAAAGGAATAAACAATATACATGTGTGGGCGTGGGAAACGCCTTAGTCTTCCCAGAGTTTAATTTTCTTTTCTCAGGAAAAAAAAAAAAAAAAAAAAAAAAAAAAAAAAAAAAAAAAAAAAAAAAAAAAAAAAAAAAAAAAAAAGAAAAAAAGAAAAAAAAGAAAAAAAAAGAAAACAAAGAAAGTGAAAAACACAAGAACGAAGTAAACAAAGAGAGAAGAATTGTAACTGCATTTCATTTTGTAGGCCTCTTGCGTCTTCTGCCACCGTAACCCGCCCAATATACAAAGAGTGAGAGTGGAGCAGTGCTTTTGTCTCGGTTCCCATGGCGCAGAAGTTCGTGAGAGAAAACGTCCCTCTCTCCAGATTTGGCGTCTTGGTTGCCCAGTTGGAGTCCATTGTAGCTTCTGCATCTCAACAACCTCCAGATGCTCTTCTCTGCTTCGATCTTCTCTCAGATCTCATAACCGCCATAGACGAAGAACCTAAGGTAATTTCGCTTTCTGCAAATTCACCTACAATTTCCTTTTCCAGCTTCTTCAGACCCCTAGTACTTCCTGATTTCCGCATACAGTTCTTTTTCTATGCATCATACGTACTTACTCGAAATGTAGTTGTCCGGAGATGATTTATAAATCATTTAACTGCAGGAATCTATCCTGCTATGGCAAAGAAAATGCGAGGATGCTCTGTATTCCCTTCTCATTCTTGGTGCTCGTCGGCCTGTAAGGCGTTTGGCATCATTAGTAATGGCGAGAATTATATTAAAGGGTGATGGCATTTCGATATACTCTAGAGCGAGCACCCTCCAAGGCTTTCTTTCCGATGGGAAGAAAAGCGAGCCTCTCCGTGCTGCTGGTTGGTACCTGGCATGTTTATCTGATGCGAATACGATTCTTCCTGATTCATCCTTGCGAATTTTATTTGATTTTGACTCTAAAAAACATTTTATTCGATGTAAACATCCTTGGCTTCTTGTTTTGTGCTTTGAAAGATATATTTTCTTTTATGAGTTGGGCATGATCTTGTATGAAATAAATCATATACGGTCATGTGTAGTTCCTAGTACCTATTGGCAAGTCATTTTATTTGGTTTGAGAAGTTCCTTTGCATTTTTATTTTTTCCTTCCCTTGGGTTTTGTGTTCGAGCATATATCTTACTTTGTCCTTGGTCTTTGATAACCATTCTTTAGGTGCAGCTCAATGCTTGGGGGAGTTATACCACTTCTTTGGGAGAAGGATTACTTCAGGCTTACTTGAAACAACTAGTATTGCAGCGAAACTGATGAAGTTTAATGAGGTATCATAGGGTAACTGCATTTCTTTTTGTTGCCCTGTTCTATTTTGCTATCATCAACTGTTTTCATCTTATGTTATTGCATAGGCTCCATTTGGTTGCAAGGGGAATTAAAAGGAAGGGAAGTGAAATTTTTAAGCTTAAAAAAAGAAACTTTTGTAATCATCACCCCATGTGAAATTATAAACAACTTAAAATTCTTACCATATTTAGTAATGATACATTTTACATGTGATTTTTATTTGCATATTACAACAAAGGGTATTGGATGCAAAATAAAGTGAAATTAATAACCAAATATGGAATGGTTTGGAGTTTAAAATTCTTATCATATTTAGTAATGATACATTTTACATGTAATTTTTATTTACATATTACAACAAAGGGTATTGGATACAAAGTAAAGTGAAATTTAATAACCAAATATGGAATGTTTTGGAGTTAGTGATATAGTCACATGAGGTAATGAGTAAGTTTATGTTTTAAACTTAAAAAAATTTCACTTCCCTTCCCTTTAATCCTTGCAACTAAACATAGCCATAGTATTTTACAGACTCCTAGACTAAACATGTTATTATGACAACCTGCCTATGGTGGTGGCTGTAGGTCGTCATTATTTCTCAATTGTTAACAGCAAAGAAAGTGTCTGTTTCCAAATTCTCACTTAAATGCCAGTTAACTGGTTTTTACCATTTGATGGAAAGCATTTAGGCCCTGATACTGGCTTCATCTATCAATATAATATAATTTGTAGTTGGTTGAAAATGAGAAAGAAAGAGATAAATCAAGCAATGTTTACATAAAAAATAGTATAATTTGTCTACCAAAAAGAAAAAAGAAAAAGAAGGAAGGTACTATTGCTGAGGTGAGGATGTTGAGATGGATACTGATTCTGGACTTTGGGCTAGAATCAAGATTTAGAATCGACAAATTGAGTCAAACTTGGGTGGATCATATTGCACTGATTCTGGAATCTGTCATGAGAATCACTGTGAAGATCAGGCAAGGGGTTGATGCTCTGATTCTCGTGTCGATTCTTGTAATAATATTCCAATAATCAGTTATTTTGCTTTAGGCCCCTTAGGGTTTTTGGTTATGAAGCAATGAGAGAACTCCATAAAGGCAGAAAATAATAATTATTGGAAGGTGCAAGTATTCAAGAACGTAAGAACCAGAATCAGAGAAGAAGAATGGAGAGAGAGATGAGAGAAACTGAGAGGTGGAGGTATGGCTGTACGATGGATGAAATTCCTATTGCCCTAATTAGTCGATTTAAATTAAAGTAAAACAATTAGAAGACACAAGATATACTCTCACGGTATAGAGGTCCATGGGGGTTCAACCGATATACATGCATGCTAACACTCCCCCACAAGCTGGAGCATATATATCTCCCAGACCTAGCTTGGAACAACCACCAACAAAGTAGGTCAAAACAACGCCTTTCTAAACGTATCACCAAGTTGATTGGTAGAGTTGACTAATGGAGTTGAAATAAGCTTCTGCATGACTACATTCTTACAAAATGACAATCAACTTCAGTATGCTTGGTATGTTCATGAAAAATTGGATCGTTAGCAATATAGATTGTAGTTTGATTATCACAATACATTTTCATCAGTTGAGGAACTGAGAACCCCAACTCTTGTAGGAGAGACTTCAACCACATCAATTCGGCTATTGTATGAGCAGTAGCTCTACATTCAGCTTTTGCCCTGAACCTAGCCACAATAGTTTGCTTCTTACTCCAAGAAACGAGATTACCACCAACAAAAGTACAATATCCAGTGGTTGACCTGCGATCATTGGTAGCACCTGCCCCATCAGGATCAGAGTGATCTACAACATCAGTGTGGCCATGGCGACGATAAATAAGACCTTTGCTGGGAGCACTCTTTAAGATATCTAAGAATACACTAGACAACATCCCAATGAGCATGTTGAGTGTATTCTAAAGCATTATTGGAATGAAAGTTTTTAATGGATGCATCAAACTGAGCCCTAATCTCAAGGTGAAACTGTTTAAAAATAGATAAAACTTCAGTATGATCCGTCAAAATAAATAACCAAGTCAAGTCATACAAGAGTGATCGTCAAATGTCAGAAAATAAACAGAACCTGGCTGACTCTTGACACGGCATGATTAGGGGAGGATTTGGGTTCAGCCATCGTGCACCAATAGTCTCGATTGAATACAAAAATCAATAATTATATGTTTCCGATAGAACTTGAAAAAGGAGTCTGATCTAACAAACCATATATGGCATGATAAAATCTGATAACACAGTAGATATAGCAGCAACTGGTCATGTTATCAAGAGAAAACCAGAAAAATAAGAGGTTTCAGGAGGAGGGGATCAGAGGACCTGATCTGGCCCAAACTTTGATCGAAGGTCACCTTATGGTTGACCTATAAAGCCTCAAATCCTGCAGTAATCTGATGGATAGATCTTGTGATAATGAGGAAGCAAACCTGCCCAGAAATTGAAGAAATAAAGAGTACCGCCAGGTGATTTTGGGGAAGAACAATAGCACCCAATAATTCTGTTGTTGGCTTGATCTCACTGTCGAAGATCCCTTGTTTAAGGGCCTATAAAGCCCCAAAATCTGTAACTTAACTTGTGGCTGGGTGAGACATAAAATCAGATCTCAAATCTGCAGAGGTTTGAATCCAAATGCAATCCATAGGAAGAAGATGCCCCAGTTTATCATCATATTTATCAACTAGGGCCTAAGATAAGTATTAAGCAGCATAGGTTGCTGCAACCCTCAAACAAAGGTTCTTTTTAGACTTTCAAACCAGAAATGATAATAGGGATGAATTAATGGGAGAGTTCTGATACCATGTAAGTATTGAAGAACTTAAGAACCATAATCAGAGTAGAATTCTAAAGCCTAATCGTAACAGGAAACTAATGACTAGATACAATAGGAAACTAAGAGATTATATTAATCTAAACTGGCTACTTAGTCAATGACTTAAATTACTTAGAAGATACAAGATACAACTGATACACATGAAGAGATCTTGAGCTGCTGTTTGGAATTTTTCTTAGGCATCATACACTCGACCAGGATTTCAGGCTCAACCGAGACTTAGTTTGTGGATTCTAAGTTATTGCTGATTTGACCTATTTTAAAGTTTATTCTCAGATCTGTTCACTGCCGAATCTGAATCTGTTCTGTGTATTTTTGGATTTGTTATCTAAGCTATTGGGACTGTGAGGCAGGACGGGTTTGGAAAATCTAATACAAGTCTTCCTTTGCTGTCCTTCTCCTCCTTGCTGTTAATTGATGAATAGTCATTGTGTTTGAGGCTATAAAAACTGGAAAAATTGGGACTGGTGGAAAAAGAATAGGTAAGAGAAAGAGGGTGGGGTAGCATAAGAGGGAAGAGTTAGGGAAGAGAGAGGGGGCTTGGCCTGACACCATCTTGGATTCACTCCAAAGGTTTGCAGGAATCACTCATACTGCAGAGAATGAGAGAAATCTCCAAGTTTCAACATCATCTTCCTTCATTCCGTTTCAAAATACAACTTTTTAAAACCCAAAAATGAAAAGAAAAAAGAAGAGAAATTACTCCCTAATAACTAATTTTCTTGCAATATTTACTTTCTAATAACTACTTATCCATCAATAACTTCCTTACAACATTAGCACATAGCAATTTGGACAAATAAATTAAGATACAGCAAATAAAATAATCTACACATATATGCATCCATACAAGACATCTAGTCACAATGAAGTGATATGACACTGTGTACGTCGGCATCTCCTTTGATATGTCCTAAATCCTTGGATGATGCCCTCATCAGAGTATTTTTTTTTTTCCCGGTAATCCTCATCAGAGTGATTACCTTGTAATTAGTCTTGCATCAGATTTAATAAGTGAAGTGGTTGCAGAAAGATTTATTTCTCCTATGATTTTCTATGTATGACTGATAGAAGTGTTTTGGAGTTAAAAAATGGGATTTGAGTGGATTCCTATTGTAAGAAACCAATAGGAATGCCTGGGTTGGAGTCTAGAGGGAGGCCACTTTGTGCAAAAATCTTAAGGTTAGGACCGACCCCAAAGTCCAAACTCATCCCTCCCAGGACTACAGGACCAGCACTGGGTAATTGACCTTTTTTGGCCTATTGGAAAGTACTTAATCAATTATTGAATGTGCTCTGAACTATGGTTTATTGTTTGAAACTATAAAGTGAGTATGCAGATAAAACTTGAACTGATTAGTGAAGAAAAGCAATTAAAATAGATATAAAATGATCCAATCAATCTTGTTATATTACAACTTCTAACCAATTTCAGAGACTAACTGCAGAACCTGAAATTGAAATAAAATTTCAGCACTAACCTGGTTGACTGGCTAGCTTAATTTTTTAATTGGAATAGTAACTAGAAATAGAATTGCACAATTGGACATGCTCTGACAGCATCCAACATTCTGGATTGGAGAAACGCACACTGTGATATCCACCAATTAAAGCACCTGTCAGAGCCTGGGCCTTTGTTTAGGAAGTTATCTCAGGATTTACTTCAACCTGATAGCACTCGCTCTCTGCTACTTTCAATTTCATTTATATTATATCTTAATTTTTCCCTCCTCTCCCAAGAAAGAGAGATTCTTATTTTGTGGGGGGGGGGTGGGGTGGGGTTTAAATGCCACTGAGGCTGTGCAGTAACTTGTTAAGCAACAAATTCCTTCTTGAGAATAGTGTTCCTTGCCGATTTGATCTTCCTTTTTTTTCTCATTTATTTTCCCCCTTGAAACTGACTTCATACTTTTGAACATTTCTTACTAAATGCATTCATCCTTTGCTTTAAACATGCAATGGAGGATTTGCTAATTTTTGGGTGAATAAAAAATTCATTACCAAAGAGAAAAGGGGCCCCAAAGGGGAGAAAATACAAGGAAAAGATAAGAAATCTAATCCTATGACACGCCCCGCATTAGGAGTGGGGGAGGTTCCAAGAGGCTACAATATATCCATTTCTCATAGAATCAACACATCTAAAAGGGACAACAGGTAGCTTGCTTCTGATATCAAAGGAGATGGAGACCCAAATCTGCTGGAAGGATCTAGAGTTAGCAGGATTTGCTTTATTGGCTGTTGGTATGGGAATTGATGTTGGATAAGCACTTGCTTATTTATAGATAATATACATAAGAATACATTTTATTTTTTTGGTTTTTGGATTGGCTGAGAGAGATTATATGCTGCAATTATCTTTCTGTTATGATTTTTTTTCTTGCTTTTGTTTTCCTCCTCAAATTTTATGCGTTCATTGAGGGCATTTTTAGTTGATGTGTTAGATGTACTTGTAAGAATTATTCACTTGCTTTTGCAATCCAAAAATGAAACCCTTTTTGATGTGATGATCATTCTTTTTCTATTGTCATTAGTATTCTTCCAACGCCCCCCCTCTTTTTTACATGTTCTCAAGTTTACAGTCAATAACTCAAATCTCAGGATTTTGTGAGACAAGAAGCTCTACAAATGCTTCAGAATGCATTGGAAGGCTCTGGTGGTAGTGCTGCTTCTGCAGCTTATACAGAGGCTTTTCGTCTAATCATGCGTGTAGGTGTGGGAGATAAATCATTTATTGTTAGAATGGCTGCAGCAAGATGTCTGAAGACATTTGCCAGTATTGGGGGACCTGGTCTTGGGGTTTCAGAACTTGACAACTCAGCCTCTTACTGTGTCAAGGCAGGTCTTCTTCATCCTTCACATCATTTTCTTTAACTTCCGGAAGTACCTTTCCCATTCTATATTTTTTCACTATTCAACGTAATTTCTTGGATTCTGATATTTCTATTATGGACATTGGTCTTCCTAATTAGTGCCCCTTTTTTTATTTTCTAGGCTCTTGAGGATCTTGTTTCGTCTGTCAGGGATACCTTTGCGGAGGCTTTAGGTGCCGTGCTTGCTCTTGGAATGAATCCTGGGGCACAAGTAAATGTCCTCAATGTGCTGTTTTCCTCATTTTTCAATTGATTGTTTTCATTCTGGCTTTTAGTTCTCATATATTGTTCTAACTAGGTGCAACCAAAAGGGAAAAGTAATTCTACTCCAGCAAAGAAACTAGATGGTTGTCTTCAAAAGCATTTAACGTTGCCCTTCATGAAAGGTATGGTTACTGATGCTAATTCAAAATGAGTCATCAAATCCAAGGGATCAAGGAAGAAGAGGGTTTTGAATACCTGATTGGAACTCATGTGTGTGTCACATTTTTAGGACTTGAGGAAGCTTATGGCATGTGCAGTTATACTTTCAAAGCTGACCATGGATAATTGTGCAATTGCACTTGTTCTGATATTAATTTGCACAGAAATTTATAACGTCTTGTGCCAATTGGCTATTCCACACATTTAGTATTGAATTCTGACAGGTGTTCAGCAAAGGACTAGTCATCCATGCCCCATGGTGGATACTAGTCATGCAGTTGAAATTGCAGCTTGCCTGAATTTTTTTGTCAAGGTCTTTTAGTTTCTCAATTTAATACAATGAATCCAGCTACATCCACTATCGTGGAGCTGAGATTTCTCTTCGTAGTGTTTTTTAAGTTAGTAAAAGTTTAATCATGAAAAGGGCTGCTTTGAAGAAACTTGTTGAAGTTGGGTAGCAATGGTTCAGGTTAGACTGGATGCTTTCCTTTTTTTTTTTTTGGTAAATAATAAATTCATTACCAAAGGGGAAGAAGAAAAAAGGGGGGATATACAATGCCCCCAAGGGGGAAACTGCAAAGCAACAGAAAGGCCACAAACCCTTAAGAGGGGGGGGGGGAGTAAAGAAGAGGGACACCTGAGCCTATTCTTTGGGGAATCCTTTACAAGGTGGAGAGGGGACAGAGCAAGCTTAGAACTAACTTCGAAGTAGATGGCATTCCAAATCTTATCGAAAGATCTATAGTTGGAATTCCATGATTTCCATCTATGGAGTTTGCGCTCCATCTAGATGTGACTGATCACCAAAGGTGAGCTTTCCTGCAGTGTCACAAATAGAGTCCCCACAAAAGGTCATATCAATCCAGATCCATTCTCTCTAAAAGGGGAGAGGCCTTCTTCTCGTAGGCCAGCAACTGCTAAGGAATCTCTTTCAAACCTGGGAGGAGAAGGGGCACTCAAAGAAGAGATGATCACCATCTACCACTCCATTCCAGCAAAGGCAGCAAGCTAGGGGTACACAAATATGACGAAAAATGAGGAACGACTGGGTGGGGAGGCAATTGGAGAAAGCTCTCCAAAGTTACTAGATGCTTGCCTTTTTTTTTGTTTTCTTCTTTTGGGATGAATAAAAATATATTAACGAGAAACAAGAAGAAAGGAATATACAACCCCAAAGGGAGAAAAATAAAAGAGACAAAAGGAGACAAAGACTGAGAAGAGGCCATTACAAACCATTAGGGAGGGGGGAGGGAGAATAGAGGGGGAAAGATCCCTGGAGATAAAAATAAGCCTGTTCATTGGGGAATCTCTAACAGACCAGGGGGAGCATTCTGATCTAAGAGTTAACATCAAAGAAGATGGCATTCCAAATCTTCTCAAGGGAGCAGGAGTTGTCCATCTGTAAAAATTATGCTCCAAACATATATGATTGATGGTGGCCAAAAGCAAGTTTACCGGCCGTGGCACAAATAGTAGATCGAGCAAAAGTCTTGTCAACTCATATTCATTCCCTATGAAGGCCAAGGATGTGCCTCTTGCTAGGCCAAGAACATCTGAGAACTCTTTTCCAAATGGAGGTGGCAAAAGGGCGGCTGAAGAATAGGTGATCTGAATCTTCCAGTCCATTCTGGTAAAGACAACAAGGAGGGACATGAATGCGCTTGTAAAGAAGGAAGGATTGGGTGGGGAGGCAGAAAGGGCTCTCTAGGCAATGAAGCTATGCCAAGGGATGTGACCAGAGAATCAGACAATCTTGTGCTAATGGGCAAAAGGATTATGGGAGTGAATGGAATTCCAAGCCGAGGAGGAGCTGAAAATGCCATCAGTAGGCGAAGGGGACCAGATAACTTTGTCACCCCTTCCTCTGTGGCTATGAGGAATTTTTTTGGGGGTTTTGGGGGGGGGGAGGGATAACGGGGACCAGGATTCATAAGAAATAATGGAAGCAATGGGGGAGTCTCTATCAAGGCCATAGGAGTAGACAGTTATGGAGCTCACCATTTATAGAACACATGATGGATGCTAGTTCTCAAGCTAGAGAGAAGTAGAAAGACCATCAGAGATAGAAGAGCAGATGAGAGTTAGGGCCCTAGGGCGAAGGCCAAGGATATTATGCCAAACCCAGTCACGTTGGAGAAATCAATGCGGAGGGGGACGGTCCAAAAATAGTCTTTAGAAAGAAGGGCTGAATAAACCCATGAAACCCATGAAAAAATACCCATGAAATCCAAATGCTATTATGTTTGGAAATCAGCTTCTGAATGAGCTTAAGGATTCCAACAGAGTTGACTTGGATTCTCCTATGTCCTAATACCAAGGCCACCTTTAGATTGGGGAAGCAAATGGAGGACTAACTGATGGGGTGGAGGAATCTACCTGAGTCAACTCCTTTCCAGAGGAAGGTACAAAAGAGAGATTCAGCAGCGTAGATGATGGGATGCGGAAGCTGAAAGACTTCTGAACAATAGGTGTAGCAGGATTGGAGAATTGATCTAATTGGCTCCAGACAACCTGCATAGGAGAGGGGCTTGCCTTTCTAGAGCTGAAGTTTTTTGCGGATGAGATCGAGCATTGTGGTGCAATATTGGGCAGTGATAAGGGGGAGACCGTGGTGTTTGATAGGGAGGGAGTCGAGAGAAAATCTAGAGAGTTGAAGGAGGGACGCTTAAAAAAAATCCAGAAAGATTGTTTTTATGGTTGTTTCATCATGTATTCCCCGAGGTTGTTTCTATTGATTCTTTACATGTCATTGCTTCTCATAATTCCTTCAATTTTTCAGCAACTGGACCTCATTCAAAGGATGTGCGAATTGGACTAACACTATCCTGGGTGTTCTTTTTACAGGTACATGCCAATGATTTACCTTAAAATTTTTCTCCTAAGTGGTTTTCTTTTCCATGGGTTTTTTCAGTAGCAGAGGTTTTTGTTTTGATCTCAAATTTTGAGATTCTGAATGGACCATAGTGGTTTCTTTTCATCTGGGGAAGTCATTCAAATTGAATATGCAGGGTTTACTGGTTTTTATTGCGCCCTCATTCATTATTGCTAGGTCTCTGAATTCAAACCGTCCACAAAAAGTCAAAATTTGTAAATAAATTTATCTACTGTCTTGGGGTGGGAAAATAAGAGGAATTCAGATATTATTTGACTTTAATAGTGCAAACAAGACGTGGAATAAAAAGAATCAAAGAATGCTTGATAATGGCTGACCCCATTTTGTTGGGATAAGGCTGAGTTGTTGTATAATGTAAGCAAAAAAAAAAAAAAAAAAAAAAAAAAAAACCTTTAATTTGTTATAACTCTGTAAGAAACTTCAATGCTTCATTTATTCTTAAAAATATTCGTCTTCTGTTGATGGTTTTGGAAAATTTTACTGAAATCGTTTCCCTTCTGGAAAGCATCAAGATTGAAATTCACTTATCATTGATCATTGCATTCCCCTATAGGTTGTGTTTGGTTGCTTCCTGCCTTCCTTGTGGGCTATGGTAAGAGAATGTTGGGAGAAACTTATTCCCCCCATGTGTTTGGTTGCCTTGGAAAGAAAATCAAGGCAAGAGAATTATAATTTTGAGAAATCACATCCTCTTTGTGTCCTAAATCGATGGTAGAGAAACGCATGAGATAGTTCAAGAGAATTATGGGAATAAAATTGTGGAAAAGTGCCTCCTACTGTTTTCTTGAGGCAACCAAACATTTTTTTTTTTTTTGGGGGTTTCCCCCCTTGCCTTGTCCTTGTCCTTGTCTTTTCTTTGCTAAAACACCTACACCTGTAGAGATCAAATTCTGAAAGAAAGTCCTTAGAGCTCTACTTGTAGAGAATGATGGTGTAACTTGTGAGGAAGAAGAATTTACCCTGGGAAACCTGCTGTGACTTCTAGAAAATATTCACTTTTATCTTTTCTTCCAAACTTCCTAATAGATTATCGATGGTTCCATTTTCCATAAGGATCTTCCTCACCAATCTTTCTCCATCTGGCCCTTCCATGAGATTTGCCATGTACTCTTATCCTTAAAGGTGATGCAAGCTTATCCTCCAACATGATACCCTGTGTGCCTTGACATATGCGTGGCCTTGGTCGGTTGCCAAAGTGGAGAAGAGCAATGATGCACCAGTTTCTCATCATTAAAATATTAAATAGTTGTTTGAGTGATTTTCTCTTTTTATTTGTTTTAAGAATATTCTAGAGTTGGACGTAGTTATTGGCTTGTCTTTTAATTGGGCCTTTTAAGTGGTGCTGTTGGTGGACTTAATTGGTGCCTTGGTGGTTCTAAGATACATTGCAAGGAGTCAAGTAGGAGCTCGGAGAGTTGGTTTTGAATCTTTGGATAGAGTAGGAGTTGTTTGTTAATTCTGGTATGTTTCTTTCTTTGGATTTATAAATATAATATGTTGTTGTAGGTTGTTAAAATTTAAGTTTTGGAATTGAATTCCGCACCTTTCCTACTCGGTGGTACTTTTCTGCCCTTTCAAATCAATCTGTTTTGATTTGAAATTCGAGTTTGGATGTTCCAAAAAAAAAAAAAAAATGGTTGAAGTACCTAAATTTTAATGAAAGTTTAAACTGCTGTCATTAGATGCACAACAAAGGTTAGGGACAGGGAAGAAAAACCAGAGAGAAATGGAAAAGAAGAGAATAAGAAGGAAAGAGAACAATACAATTTTAGCTATGGCCTTATAAGAGACAGTATTGCCCCCAATATACAATTTACATGCATATGCCCAGATTACCCTTGTTAGCTATTCCAAGACTCCCCCTCAAGCTAGGACATATATATCACACATGGCCGTCTTGTCTAACAAATTATGAAAGTGTATGGAAATAAGTCCTTTGGTCAAGATTCATCTACTATCCTGATTTTAGGAGTGATCTTGTTGCCCAGTTCTGCAGTCTGTTCTTGCAAATTGCAAGTCTGTCGTTCTATTAATGACCCCAAGTACGTCCAGGTCCATTTTCAGGTTTTGCAATTCTTGATGGAACCTATGTGTTTCTCCTTCTGTGGGTCAAGTGACCTCCATCAATCCTCCACCCTTAGGAAAGTCTGGTTCATCCAGAACCATTTTCTCCAATCTGGAAGTCTTAGGTTTTCTTTCGTAGCCATCTTCCGTAAGAAAATGGGTTTTTGGTCTGAGGTCTTATTTCTTAGGACTCTCACCTACTGGAATAGACATGAATAAGTAAATTACCAACAAGAAGAATTCCATCCCTCTAATTGAATACAAAGCCGGCTCAAAAAAGAATCTCTTTTTTGATTTGAGGTCATTTCACACTGGAAGCTTAGCGGCTTTTGGGGGGGAGGGGGGGAATTTTACCACAAGTTTCAACATCATTGAGAATTTGCAAAACAAGGAAATATTTGGAAAATGCATTAAACTTCAATTATATTTAGAAAATCATGATCATACATCTCAGTCAAGAAAATAAGAAGAGACATCTGCACTACGATAGAGGAATAGGGACAAGTTTGAAGCAGTGAGTTGATCAACGAATCTTTGAAAGAAGAAAGATAAGGTGCAATAATCAGTCACCATCAATTCTAAAAAGGGTGGAGAAATTATTTATCTGAGAAGAAATGACAGTATATTCAAGTAAACGAATGCTTATATTACCGTAGACTTTTTTTTTTTTTTAAATAAAATTCATTCGGACTCTATTGCTTGTTTTGGTCTAAAATAACTACATTCCCTCCACCCCCCTCCCTTTTTAATAGTTTCTGGAAAAGGGGTTCTTATTCCTGAACTTTTTTTGTTGATAACCTTAGCCTCTGTTTGGGTCATTGATAATCTATAACTCTTGTGAGATCTAATTTATGTTGGATTGCTTTGGGGTGGTTGGAAATTTTGTAAATTACATGTGTTAAATCTTCCAGATCGACATCTACTTCCTTACCAATATAGGATTTCATTCAATCTTTATAATGTGAACTTTGAATTCTTATGAAACAAGGACCCGTGGTTGGGGAATCCAATCTGATAACTCATCTTAAGCCTTATCTGATGGTAGGATACAACGTTTGAAATTTTGACTAGTGGTGGGATTTCGAATCCCTGTGGAAACAGAAAAATTTCTCCTATTTCAACAGATTTTGTTCAAAACTTTGGCAGATTTTGGCCCCTAGATAAAGAGAAACATTTTGCTAATTTTGACAGGCTTTGCCCAAAATTTCAAACATTGGTAGGCCATTGGCTACTGTTGTGGATTTACAATTGATGTTTTGATTCTTCTTAGCCTTTTCTTGGTGCACTATGTGAGTTGTTAATTATGATGTTAACTGGAAAATAAATCACATCCTGCAGGCCATTCGTCTGAAGTATCTGTTTCCAGACACTGAGCTTCAAAACTTTGCTGTGTTGGCTTTGGATATGCTGCGGGGTGATTCTTCTGTGGATGCACATGCACTGGTATCTTCCTGCTTCAATATATGGAAATGGTCCTTAGGATGCACATTCTAACAGTCCCTTGCAACTATATATGACAGAACCACGCATCATGTAATTGTGCTTTATCTTCCAATCCTATGTATCATAAAACAACCAACTGTTTTGATTGTCACTGCTGTTTTTGGATGGATCCTTTTTTAGGGTTAACATTGTGATATATTTTTGATGAAGAGGTTGTTTGACATGTAAGCTTGAAGCGAAAGAGAAACAAATAACCAGTCTACACAAAGCTTGAAGAAGAGAAGGAAAGAAGAAAAAAGAGAGAAACAATGGAAGAAGAGAGAAAAACTGAACCACAATACAGCTATTGTGTTTCACCCCCGAATACTTATACTATTAGCTAATGGACTCTTAGTAGGAGAACTACCAGTATTATAAGTCTAATTACAAGGAAGGAAAATAATTAAAGACAAAACAAACTCTATGATAGGAGACAACCATCAACATCGCCCACAACCCTATTCAGGATGATAGGACCAAGCATATTGAGATTGATAGACACTTCTTCAAAGAAAAGCTTGACCACCTTTGTTAATACTGCAAATCAGTTAGCTGATGTGTTTACCAAGGCTTTTCACTGTAAGGCATTTCATCCTCTCGTGTCCAAGTTGGACATGTATGATATATTTGCACCAACTTGAAGGGGAGTGTTGAGATGACCGTAGTTAATTTAATTTTTACCTTGGTTAAGTTTTATTATTTACTATTTACCATAGTAAGTATTGTAGATAGGGACACTTAATCGTTTTGTAGATAGGGACGCTTAGTCAGCGTTACCCTACTTTCCTTATTTGATTTATTATAATCTTCGTATAAATAAGAAAGACCTCTATCGTTATTGACAAGTCGAATCATTCCCTAATCTCTGATTCTCAACTCTTTATCAGGAACAAAGGAGAAGGTACCATCAGCTACCCGAACCTTATCCTTACCAGAACAAATGGAGTAAGAATCACATAAATGGGACATACCAGTCATGAGGTCAGTGGCAACATAGTAAATAATCCATGATGGAGTTGTGGAAGATGCAGATGTGGTGACATGCATAGCGGAAGCTGAGGAATCTTGTGAGGTGGATGAGCTATCAAGATGAGACATGAACCAGTGGAGCACGCAATATCATCCCTAGAGAAGTAGTTGGTATTTTCTTGTGAGGGTCCTTTAGGATCAATCTATGTCATAGTAGCATGAGCTATTGCCCCTCCTCTATGGCCACCATGTGTACTCGGAGGACGGCCATGAAGAACCCAACACCTCTCTTGGGTGTCCCACAATGATCACACTGTCGAGGTTTATCCCTGTCATAGTTGTCACGGCGTCAAGGCGAACCAAGGCGCTGGAGGGCTGTCTAAGCGCTTAGGCGAGAAGGCGCCCACCTTAAGGTGAATACGGTGCCAAAAAAGACGTTACTATTTTTTTAATATATCTATAATATCTAGTATAACTATATAACAATGATATACTTAATTTTAAATTGCTTGTAAAAAATCAAGCCTTTATGTTATATCAAAATACAAGAAGCACGACTTTAAATAACATCAAGGGAAAAAAATACACACTTTAAGCAACATCAAGAGACAAGAATCAACATTCAACATGAAATTCATATCAATGCAAATTGCAAAGTGATATATTTTCTAACATGAGAAAACACAACAAAAAATAAAAAAATTATTCATAAAAAAAAAACTATAAATAAAAAAAAAGGCATAACAACATATAATTCCTAATGAAATATTGTAAATAATATAATATTTAACTATTTAAGTATGTAGTTAGATACACTTACCTCTATGATGCCCAAAACGAGATCCACAAAGTCCATCATAGACTATGAGTCCATGAACCATGATATTTTAATGTTTAACCCTCTGTCAATCAATACATATAAGTTAGTGATACTAAAACACTAAGCAACAAGAGAAACCTTGTTCCTTAATATATGAGTCATGACTCATGATAGGTGATAGGCTATGGGTTCCAATCCTACCTGGGGAGAATTAAAAACACCTAATGGAAATTGAGAAACATAAAAATAAACCAAAATGCTAAACTTTAGTAAGCTTTAAAGTATAAATTTTAAAACAACAAAATAAACCATCAAGCTAAACTTTGTTCTTGTTTAACCATAATCAAGCTAACAAATCAATATTTACTTCTTCTCCCTCCTGTTGTTGTTGACTCATAGAATCAGTTGGCACATCACCAAAGTCTTCTTCAATATCTTCATCATCACGCACCACATTGTGGACCTCTTCTTCAACTTCATCATCTGATGATTCCTCAATAGTGGCCCTTCCCCTACCACGACGTGTGTAGCAAATATTGGCTGCACTTGTTGATCCTTGAGCCCTCCTAGGTAAATTACGACCCCCCACTGATGTAGATGCACCAACTGCTCTATCAACATCTCCTCATGTGAGGTCGTCTCCAGGATGGACTAAATCTCCATCTTTTTGATCCCCTGTTATCCATTCACTACTCTAATTCACTTCATCAAGAATTAATGGATCATAATTGCTGCCCTTTTCCCTTCTTTCTTGGAACCTTGAATGAAGCCGACGATTGTATTGGATATAGACTAGATCATTCAAGCGCTGATGTTCTAGTCTATTCCTTTTCTTGGTGTGAATCTGAATCCATAAATACTCTTTATTTAAGTCAAGAAATAGATGTAAAAAGTATAATTACAAACTAATATTTAAAAAATACGTACAAAATCAAATGTGCTCCAATTGCGCTCACAACCGGAAGCGGAGCAACAAAGGCCTAATATGCGTATTGCATATTGTTGAAGCGTAGGGGCCGAAGATCTATGTGTTTCCCACCAAGAGTATATATTAGATACATATATTGTTAAATACTTATTAAAATAATAAAAAAAAAATACTTAGTACTTACTAGGATCCAATGCTCCTTCACCGGCTTTCCGTTGTTTAATAGCCAAACTCCTTGAAAAGCTACTTTCACATTTTCTATACATTTGGGACTCACGTATGATCTTGTCTTGCACAGCTAAGTCGGGCACCATTCTTTCAATAACTGTCATGAATGCATCTTGTATTTTACATGATTCTTCAAAAGGGAGTCTCTCATCATTGATGTAGTCAAAATATTTGCTAGCATTTAGATAAAAGCCAGTAGCATATAAAGGTCGATCTATTTGGACCTCCCAACGGTCATCAATAATTGCTAACACCTTCTTCCATGACCGTTCTTTGTTGGCAAAATTTACTTTTATCTTTTTTTTGCTATTTCCATTGCCAAATAAACTTCAGGCAATGCAGGCCTCTGATCACCATCTACTAACCTCAAGACAACTAAAGTTGGGATGCTCTTAAGCAATCTAGTACACGGTTCCAGAATGTTTGTGCAAGTATTGTCTCAAGTACTTTCTTACCTGCCTCTGTCTTGGACAACTTAGAACTATTCCAATCATCATATACAAATAATTGCTTCAAGGCATCCTTGTTCTTGTACAAACTTTGTAATGTCAAGAATGAGGTGGCAAATCTTGTAACTCCAGACCTCACCAGATCTATTCCATTTGTCTTTTTCCTCAAAGCATCAACAAGTTTGTAATGTCTGTAGATAAAACTTGTCATTGTTTTTGCCCTCTCTATTGTTGTTTTATAAGCTTTCAACTTGCCAATGTCCTCTAACATGAGGTCCAAACAATGAGCTGCACAAGGAGTCCAATAAAGCTTACTCCGTTTTTCCATCAACATTCTACCAGCTGTAACATAATTAGCTGCATTGTCTGTAATTACTTGTACCACATTGTCCTCCCCAATTTCTTCAATTTTACTATCAAGTAACTGAAATAACATGTCTGCATATTGAGACTCACTAGATACATCTACAGAGGCCATAAAATAAGTCCCCAATGGACAATTGACAAGGAAATTAATCAAGTGTCTACCTCTCTTGTCAGTCCACCCATCAGACATAAGAGTGCACCCGTATCTTTTCCAATAATCTTCATATTTCTTCTTGATACAGTCAATCTGAGCTTTTTCATCCTGTAGCAAGGGCACTCTCAACTCATGGTAAGAAGGGGGCTTATATCCTGACCCAAACTGCGCAATGGCTTCAACCATCTCCTCAAAGCTCCTTAACTTGACTGTATTGAATGGGATGCCAGCTTCATAAAACCATTTTGCAACATATGCATTAGTTTTCTTTCTATCTGCATTTGATCTTAAGCTGCTTTGTATTGTTGTCTGGGTAGAACCTTTAGACCTCTTCTCACCAACTATTTCTTCAGGAGTCCGTCGAAGATAAGAATCTATCGGACCCTTTACTGCCGTTAGTGTAATAACATTAGTTTTATTCTTTTTGGAAGTTGTCCCAGAGCTTGGTACAAGGTTCTTTATTGAGGATTCTATAGTTGGGGGCCTTGGTACACCAGACTGGAGTTGCCTCCACTTTCTATCTCTTCAGGCAAATCCTCTCCATGCTGATGATCAACAGAATAATCCTCATCAAATACATCAGGCTTCCTCTTCTGATTTCGCATGATAGCTTCATGCATCTCTCTAGCGATTGCTGCAGTTGTTTTTGGGCACTTTGATATATCTCCATACCCACCAATTAAATGTGGCTTAAGCCTTTTGATTCCTCCTTTGGCATCTTTTCCACAAAGTGTACATCGCACTAAGTTCTTATCATTAAGATCTGGCCAATATCCATACTTCCACCCGGGGTCTTTTGATTTGGCTTTCTTAGTTGGATCTTTGCTTGGATCATATGTTGATGCTCCAGTGCTGGCAGTAGGCCCACCACTACCACTATCACTAGTAGCCATATCTATTTGAATAAACTACACAAACATAAGGAACAACAACAAGAGAAACTAACAAAAATAAAAATTAAAAATGAGAGGAGGCATTGCACTAATGCACAACAGTCAATAGTAATAAAAAAAAATTCATAAGAGAAGAAGCATTGCACTGCCACTAATGCACTCAACAATCTAAAAAATAATAACTAATGCACTACAGTCTACCTACAGTAGCATGGAAATGCACAAGTAGCACAACAGTAGTAAAAAAAATTCATAAGAGAAAAAGCATAGCACTAATGCACAACAGTAGTAAAAAAAAAATTCATAAGAGATTGCACTAATGCACAACAGTAGTAATCATGCAGTCATAAATTCGTAATACAGATTATAGTCTACGTCTACTTGCAGGGGAAAAAAAAAAGCACTAGCAGCGGTGCTGCCAGCGCAGGACAAGAAGCAGAGAAGAAGAAGCATAGAAGGAACCGGCAGCCTCCATAAGAAGCATTCGAGAACAGCAGAGGGCAAATGGAAAAAAAAAAAAAAAAAAACACTAGCCACTAGCAGCAGGGCTGCCAGGACAGACGAAGCTAAGGAGGAAGAAGAGACAAGAAGAAGACGAAGCAAAGGAAGAAAAAAAAGAAGAAAAAAAAAAAGACGTAGACGAAGAAGAAGCAGAGGAAGAAGAGGGAAAAAAGAAAAAAAACAATCGTAGACGAAGAAGAAGCAGAGGAAGAAGAGAAGAAAAAAAAAAAAACTATT
>NW_024868082.1:74698-113849 GCF_013358625.1 Macadamia integrifolia
GAGTAAAATGATTCCATGCATCTCACACCATTTAAAAATCTGTACTTCATCAAATGAAAAGTTTACAATTAGAATATAAAAAACAAATAATTAAGTGAAAGTAAAAAAAAAAAAACACACACACACACACAAGGCGGTCGCCTTGCCTACCTAGTCATCCAAGGTGCCAAAGGCGACGCCTTGATACCAAAGGCGACCGCCTTTTATACGTAAACAATGGCGTCCCTCGCCCTGGCCCTAAAAAAACGCCTGGACACCAAGGCGTCGCCTTGACAACTATGATCCCTGTCATCTCCACGGGATGACCCTTGCCCTCGGCCGCCTCCACGCCATTCTCTATGGGTAGTGCAAGAAAGAGCAGATCGCTCAAGTGGAGGAGCAGGGTCCATAGCACCTCTTTTGGTCTCCTCAAGAAGTGACTTGCGCAGACAACTGACTCCTTTTCAATAGAAAGGAATAACCAAACCAACCCAGCTGGCTGGTCAATCTCAGAGATCTTATCGTCCGGCAAACCGGAGACAGACGACCACGGTCCCGACCTTACCAGCACCAGTGGTTTACCAATCAATGAACCCCCGAAACTCAATAGGTAGCTACACACCTCATCAAGGGATGGAAGGGTGATCGGCCAAAATTTGTATCAGGACCATAGTCTGAGTTCAACCCACCTAGTAAGATCAGAACTCGCTCATTTTCAAGGGATCTGTAGACCTTGGCTTTATCTTCAAGATTAGACAACTGGAGGTCCCGATAATGATCATACTCCTCCCAAAGTCCTACAATAGTATTGTAATAGTCAGAGATAGTCTTGTGCCCCTGCTTCATAGAGAGAGCCTGCTGAAGGAGCTGGTAGACCTTAACAAAATCACCTACCCTGTCACAGGTCTTAGAGACACTATCCCAAATATCCTTAGTAGTTTCTTTCTGGATAAATCTTCTGCCAATCTTCTTTTCATGGAAAAGAGGAGCCAAGTCATAACAGTGGAATTTACAGTTTCCCAGTTCTGGTATTCTGAATTAGAGATAGCGGGAGCTTTGATAGTCCCATTAATATACCCAAGTTTCCCTTGACTCCTCAAGGATAACTTCGCAGATTGTGTCCAGTCCTAATAGTTGGTGCTATCCAACTTGATAAGGGAAATCTGACTGTTGGGGTTATCAAAGACAATCGGGCTAGGAGTGGTATTACTTGGCCCACCTGATGTAGCTTCTAAAGGTTTAGTGAAATCAGACATAATGTATGGATACTCCTAAACAACCACAGTTGGAGATCCAAAGCAAGGGGCAACACAATACTCAAATATTGTCTTCTCAGAAACAAGAAAAAAATAAAAAATTCCAGCAAGCTAATAAACCATGAAACTTGAGATAAAACCAATCAAATCCACTTATTAATTGTAGAACTTCATTCCAATCTCACACACAAGCATCATAAGAAGAATACATTCATCAAACGCAACCAAAGAGCACACTATTTGCCATGCCAAACCAAGTATGTGAAAAAAAGAGATGCTGTCGATACCTGGCAGTGAATGAAGGATTGAGTTGTGTTCCAACAACACAACTAATCACAAACCAAGGCTTGGGGGGCCAAATAAAGGTCCTTGGGCGACTCTTATAGGCCTTATAGGCCTAGCCTGATCCCTAACACTTGCTTGAGGAGAGAGAAAGAAAGGCTCGAAGGAGAAGCTGGCGGTAATGCTGAGAGGGTCATTCCTTGTTGGTTTGAGCTTCAATAATCCCTTGTAGTGCTTCAATCTCCTTCCAAGAGTCTTCAACTTGCTTCTAGAGCTCCGTTAGGTCTTCTTGTTGAATCTCTTTACATAATATAGCCTTTATTGGACCCCTTTGCTTTCTAGGGTTGCAAAAAAGACTCAAAGAATGAGAGGGAAAAGCTTAGTCAACTCTCAAACTGCTTGTAGCTCTGATACCAAGTTGGAAGTTAGAGAGATTAAGATTAGAGATATAAGAGAAAGAGACGGGAGAGGAAGGAAGAAGGAGAGAAGATGAGAGGAGAAAGTGAGAGATGAGGGTAGAGAGCATTTTGCTCTTCCCATCTATATTAGGTTCAAACTAATATCCTTGGGAAATTACATAGTCTTCCCTAGGGAGGTGAAAGAGAAAGAAAGGAAATAAAAATTAGGACAACTTAACATAAAGACAGTTCCTAAAATACCCTATTACATAAATTCCTACAATACTAGCAAATCTGTTTTTTTTCTATGTTTAAATCTTTTTTGCGTCTAAAGTGTTGGGGACATGCCCACACTCCTATAGTTGGTTTTGATGATAACAAACATATGAAAGTATTTTATAATTTGCCTCAAGTTTTATTTTGTAGAGATATCATATCAAAGATAGAATTTAATGAATGGAAGGAAGGAATGAAGATTTAAGTCATCAAATGAAGATATTAACAAGTTGGTATCAGGACTTGAAGAAAGGTATCAGACCTCAAAGTATCATGTGTTGAAGTACATTGAAGACTTGTAGACATGAATCAATGCAAGGTCAACACGAAGATACCAGAAGACCAATTACAAGAAGAGTAAAAGACTTTTAAGTATAGATCTATGTAATAGTGCACACACCATACACAAGCACTACATTGCATTATCATACATTTGCATTAGTATAAATTCATCATCATTATTAACCTAGAATGACTCTAGGAGATTCCCCAAGACCAAGTAACGTGACCCAAACATATTTGGATACATGTTGGTTATAACATTTCATGACAATTGCTGTAACTTCAGCAAGGTTCATGTTTAAGGGCATTTTAGTCATTTCATATGACAGTATCTGAAGATGATTTCTTCTAAGAAGTTGTAGAGCATTGAGTTGTGAATCCAACGCAACTTGAATAATCTTAATCGGAGTTCGGACGAAGCAGTTATGATTCTAGGAGATACCCATTCTGTCTGAAACGAATTTGTTCCAACCGGCTCTAGTTGGTCGACCAGAACCAAGCCAGTTCAAGCAGCTGGTATACTGGACCGTGATCGGACAATCCCGAAAACCCTCCAACGGATCTATTTTTAGTGGCTAGTTTAGCCGGTCGGTTGGACCATTTGGCGGTCGACCGGAAGAGCCAAAATATGACCGTTAGAGAGTGTTTTCTTTCCCAAATAGAACCCCATGCACTCTTATAAAAAACCCCCCCACTATGATTAAGAAACAACACTCAATACCACTCATCCAAGTGCATTTATTAAAGCATTAGAGTGAAGGAAAGCAAGTTATCATATTGAGTTCAAGTTCTTCATTTTCAATTCAAGAGGAACTCAAGGTTCTCTACAAGTTTTCGTCTACATCTTGGCATTTGCATTATAAGCACTGAGAAGACTTCGAAGGTGCATTCTTTTATATCATTGCATTTCATTCACGCACCACACAAGAGGTAACTCTAAACCTTTCTATTTCATTGAAAGTTTAACTCTAGGAATGAGCATTTTCATTTACACATTGTTCTGAACTGTACCTACACAAGTGTGTAGGGCTCTCTCATCCTTGAGAGATTATATAGGTCTCTCTCTACCTGTAAAGAGATTGTAACTTTGTAAGGACCCTCTCATCCTAGAAAGAGATTGTAAGGATCCTCTCATCCTTGAAAGAGATTGTAAGGACCCTCTCATGTTGTGAAGCGATTATAAGGACCATCTCATCTTGTAAAGAGATTGTGCGGATCCTCTTATCCTTAAAAGAGTTTGTAAAGGTGATTCCTCCCCACCTACTATACTGAAAGGGAAGAACTAGTGGAATACCTCTCAAGGGGATCTTGAGGGGAGTGGGCTAGGCTCAGTTGAGTCAAACCCTTATAAATCTCTGTGCACTTATGTGATTGTGTTTTATATTCCGTATTTTATTTACAATGGCGTATTTGAGGCTTAAAAATCATAAAAGTTTAAATCCACTAGTGATAACCTGTTCACCCCCCTTTAGGTTATTTCATAAACAACTCATATAGAGGAATAATCATGGAGGTAATAATGACATGTGTACTTCCAGATTTGTCATTTTACCTCATGGAAAAATTCTAGATCCTATGACACAGGATCTAACAGTTTGTGGCACTAGTAATCTTCCATTATCTTGATTAAAAGAGATCAATACACACAATTTGATGCAGTTGGGCTCAAACATTGTCTATAATGCAAATGGAAATAAAGGAAGAAAGAAAAAAAATCTGGTAATGTGTGACCAAGAGCTATTTATTCTTTTTGCTTATTATTCATTGGATAGTTGGGAAATATTTAATGAAGCCTAAAAAGTAACTGTTGGTCATATGGTGGTAATCATCTAAAAATATTGAATTTTTTTACTCATCTAATATTTGATTTAGGATCCACTTGAATAATGGGTCCTGATCATGAGGGTATGGGACACATGGAAAATAATTGGGCACCCCGTGCCATTGTAAGGCTGCTTCCATATCTCATCCTATTTATTTTGCTGAGTTGTTGCCTTTTTAATTTGCCTTAAGAAATTGCTTTTGTAGCTGCTCCTTCATGCTTCCTGACGCAATCTGAAAACTGATGTGATTAAATGTAGAGGAAACTTGTCTAGTGAAAGCTTTGAATAAAAGAGAATAGTGTGGTAACTCACTATTATTTCTTTTGGTTTTTGAAGGCATGTGTTTTATACATTCTTCGGGTAGGTCTAACCGATCAGATGACTGAACCTACTCAACGGAGCTTTTTGGTTCTTCTTGGAAAACAGGTGTGTTGAAATATTCTCCGTTTTGTGTACGAAGCTGTTGCACGAAGTTTATCTCATTTGGTTTTAAGTGATTAAATTTTGTTTGTTTTTTGGTGTTTTGTAATGTGTTTTCTTTGTGAAATTGAACAAAATTGTGTTGTACTTTGCAGCTTGATTCTTCTGAGATTAGTCCTTCCATGGCAGTAGTCATTCTTCGAACCATATCATATACGCTGAAAAGTATGGGAGAGGTAAGTTGATATTATAATGGTTATTGTAACTTTGTTTAAATTGCATTCTTCCTTGAACAAATTCTACTAGGCTGGCAGGCAAATGTGAACCTGACCCATCCTGACCCTTACGCTGTGTATTTTATTGTCTCCAATTGGGAATTTGGGATTTGGTTTGGAAAATCCAAAACCAATCCAACTCTCTGGTAGGGATGAGTGCCACTCGACCTAAGACTACCTTGTATATTAGATATTTCATAAATTGGGCTTTGGAGAATTTTAAAGGAGAAAATATTCGAAAATAATAGCATTTTAAGAAATGAAAGTAATCAAAATGGCTTTTGAGACCTCATCTCTGGAGCTTTGCAACTAGAATTTATGAGTACATAGCATAGTTGACACGGTGACAAGGTGAACCAAGGCGTTTGAGGGCTGTCTAAGCACTTAGGCGACAAGATGCTCACCTTAAGATGCCTCAGGCAATCAAGTGTTATTTTTTTATTTTTCCTCTTTTCTAATATTATTTAGTATGCTACATATACCTTGTACGATAAAAAAATCTAACATTAAGCCATATCAAGTCATAAAAAATCAACATTAATCCACATCAAATCATAAAAAATCAACATTAAGTCGTAAAAAATCAACATTTAGAGAAATGCTCTTGTTCTATATTAAGTTTGACTGGTCAAATGATTTTAGTTTTACATGAGACTTTTTGTATTAGGTATAACACAAAACCAATTTTCCAACAAGTCTCAGATTAATTAAATCTGAATTGTAATGACAAAGTTATGTTTTGGCCAAACTTATTTTAAAGTGCACGAATGCATTTAAAATCTCCTGAATGAAAATAATTTTATGGACATCAAAACAAAAGATTATTTTACTGTACTTTTGGTTTTTAACAATGATTTACCATGATAAGATTTATAAGATTTTCAGAATTGAAAAAAACCCCAACATTTGAAAGTTGAAAATCGCACCTCAACCAAAAATCTAATTTTTAAACTATTTTTATTGGATTCAAATAGGGGTATTTGCTTATTTATGAATAATATCTTAAGTAACTGTTTTAAATGATATTTGGCATAAATAAGTCCAAAAGATGAGGTGACAGTCGCCTAGGCCGCAAGAAAACCGCTTGGATGCCAAGGTGCCTAGGCGATACCCTAACAACTATGTTACACAGATGAATTGGGATCCCCTAATGAGCCTGCCTTCAGCCTCTTAGTTCTAATAGCTGTGTTCAGTGTAGTTTTTCAGCGGCTTCCTTTTTAGATAGTGCTGTTCTTTTATTTTGTTTCTTCTTTTCCCTCTCTATTTATGTAGAGAGAGTATAAGAATTGGCATGCCTGGTTCAGTGGTGTGGGAGAATGTTTATAAATGTTCTGCCCCAACTCTGGCCTAGGTTGTCAGTTTGTCCAATCAGTGAGTTGACTTGGTGATGCCGGCTATTATTTTTTAGTTGGCAAGTCTGACTGAAGATAATGCAGTGCTAAGCTCGAACCAGTAAGATCCAGTTGGAGATCAGCTTGCAACAGGATCGTAGGTAAGGAATAAAACCAGATTTCCAAAGAATTTTAATAACAGAGAATCAAGGGACCAGATTCAGCCAGAATTTTGGTGGAAAGCTTTAATTGGATGGGAGAATATATGATCTCAGAAATCAGGTTTGATCCAATTATCAGATCCTTTGGATAGGAAGATTCCTACTTGAAGAAGGAACTCCCAAATCTGATAATCGATAGAAGGTTCAAAACACGCCAGATTTGAGATTGATATCAGTGCTAAATAACAAGCTTAATGATGTCAGAAACTGAGATCAGACTTAGAAAACAGAACCCAAAAATCAATAGACTGAAATTAGACTTTTAGTATGAAAACAGGAAATTAGTTTCAAGTTTGGATTTGAAACTGAAAGAAGGTTCAGAACAGAAACCAATTGCTAAGTTTGGATGAAGGAATTGAATTCCAATTGCTAGATTTGATGTTTCAGAAAGTTCTTAGTTGGAGAATGAATTGAAGAAACCAGAAAGATAGGATTTTTATGCTCAGAACAGAATCAGAACTATAAGAGAATTGTGAACAGAATTTCAGTTATTTTCCTCCTCCCCCTCCGCTGGTCCTCTTTGGCTTCCCCAAGTCGGAAGGCGGCCTTGGTCTAAGGAGAATCAAAGATGCCAACTCCGCTGCGATCCTTAAGCTGGTCTGGAAACTTGTTCTGAAAAAACCAAGCATTTGGGTTAGCTGGGTCTACTCCTCCCTTTTTCATAGAGAGTCCCTGTGGATCACCGCCTGTAAACCCAATTCCTCCTAGGTCTGGCGCAAGATTCTACTTGCCAGGCCCCTTGCCATTTCCGCCATCCACACTCGCATCGGTAATGGGACCACCACCTCCTTTTGGCTTGACAACTGGCAATGTGCCAATGTCCTCTCCTTGATCATGGGGAATCGCCTAGTCTATTCCTCCGGTATTCCCAGAACCTCTATGGTGTCCTCAGTCATCTCCCTTACCTCTTGGTCCCCTCCCAACTCTCCTCTCTTGATCCCATTTGGCATTCTCTTTCCTCCTTTACTGCCCCCTCCTCCAAAGCTGATCAAATCATCTGGACCCCATCCTCCTCGGGCACCTTCTCCCCTTCCTCAGCCTAGAACGTCATCCCTCCCCTTCCGCCCATATGCCTTGGCACAATTCTGTCTAGTTCAAAGCCCACATCCTACGCCACAACTTCACTATTTTGAGAGCCCTCTCCAACTGCCTCCCCACCCAAGCCTTCCTCATATCCTGCCACATCCTTGCCCCCTGCTTGCTGCCTTTGTTAGAATGGCCATGATGACAGTGACCACCTATTCTTCGATTGTCCTTTCTCCTCCTGCATTTGGAAGCGAGTCCTTTTTAAATGCTGACCTACCCAGAGAACCCCCTTCCCCTGTTGAGAGAATGGCTTTGGATTGATATGACCTTTTCGGGTTCTTCCATTCGCGACACCGGCGGGAAACTTGCTTTTGGAGCAGCCATCAACCGTATTTGGATGAAACGCAACCTTCGTAGATGGACTTCCAAATCCAGATCTTTTGAGTTGATTTGGAAGGCGATCTACTTTGATGTCTCCTTCACACTAGGTTCTCTTCCTCTTTCGTCCAGTCATTGACACCCCATGGAACATGCTTTCTATTGTCTCCTGGGGTCTCCCCTTCTCAATTCTGGATCCCCCTGCCCCCTAGGGCGTATCCCTTCCCTTGGATTTGTATATCCCTCCCCCCCTTTTTTCCTGTTATTAATTATTCATTCATCCAAAAAAAAAAAAAAAAAAAGGAACAATTATTTAGAATAATCAAGCATTAGTTAGGACAATAAGTAGATGGGCAAGTATGGGACCTGGAACCAAAATCTCTCTTTTGCTGGCCGTTTGGTCCTCTTATTAGATTGGTGCTTCAATCCTCTTATATTTATTGGTCCGGTATCTATGGGCTGCCTCAATCCTCTATCAAGAAGTTGGAGTCCCTTATGTTTGCTTTTCTTTGGAAAGGATCGAATTCCTCAAAATTTCTTCGTCTTGTTATTTGGGCTGCTGTTTGCCTCCCAAAAGAGGAAGGTGGTCTGGGTTTGAGGCTTATAAAGGGGGGTTAATTCAGCTGGTATCATCAAGCTAATCTGGATAGTAGTGACCAAGAAGAAAAGTATTTGGGTGGATTGGTTTTAATCTTCTCCCATCAGATTCTATTTGGACTCCCCCTGTTGCTACTGATGCTTCCTGGGTTTGGCGTTAGATTCTTTCCCTCAGTTTTATTCCCTTGGGGGCCATTCACAATCACATTGATGATGGTTCGTCTACTTCCCTATGGCTTAATCATTGGCACCATATAGGAATTCTCCTTCATAAGGTCGGTGCTAGATCTATCTGTGCTTCAGGTTTTTCCAGGAATTCAATGGTTGCTGGCATCATTAGCTCAAGAATATGGTCCCCCCCCCCCCCCAACCCCCTCTTCTTTTCTGCTTGATAATGTATCGAATGCTTGCTCTCTATAGTTAAAAAACCCCTTGGCAGAGGTGACTCTATTTGTCATGACCTAAACCCAGATATAGGTAAGGGTATAGCCCTCGCAGGTAATGATCAAATGATCCAAAACGTTCACAAAAAATAGGCATATGAGAACTCGTGACAATTCTAGTGTCAACAAAATAAAACAACTTAAAGATAAAATATCCCCAAATTAAAAAAAAAAACACTTTGTTAGGGTTTACATGAAACAACGGCCTACTACAATCATTTGCTAAGAAAAATAAAATAGAAAGCTTCAGGTTGCCCTCGAAATCCGCTCCAAGCATATCTTCATCTCAATTATCTGTGATGTTAAAATAATGGATTAAGCTCAACAGCTCAGTAAGGGAAAATAGTAAGAACACATCACAGGACAAACAATCAACCAAAAACAACGGTTAAAACAAATAGTTTTAGTTTCTCCAACCACACTTTTAATACAACACCATCATTTAAAAATATCCTTTTTTTTTTTTATCACACTTTAGCCGGCACTGAGGGAAATAAGCTACCACCACCCATAATTCGAGAGGGAAAAAAAGGCCCCCACAATCACACGATCACACAATCACACTGTCATCACCACTCTGTGACTAGATATACACCATTGTGCACAGTTGGTATAAGTCCCGCGGCTCAATGGGACACCCCTCTCTGGTTTGGTACGGAGTAGTTTATTTACCCTCACACACTTTCTCTTTTCACACTTTCATAAAATCACCGTTCATAAAATAAGTTTCTTTAAAGCACGATCATAGGTAAAATCTCCACGTAAGAATCAACATCAATATACATCACACTAATAGTCACCTTCATCAAATATCAATTACTTCCATAAACTCATTTCATAGATAAACACAATTCAAAAAGTATAAGTCAGCACATATCAACGATACAAGCACACCAGACATTACATCATACAATCAACCCATACACCTGTGTTGTAATCCCACTATAATCCACTTACTTCTATTTGCAAAAGTGTTATCTCCCCTTTGAGTCCCAAGTGTCCAAGAGGTCCCAATCTGAAATTAGTAATAGCCTATGTTAATTACTATCTTGCTCAAGATTTGGGTCCCATAAAGAATATTATAAGTGGTCCCTATGAATTGAATCCTAAGCCTTGATATGAAATAATATTAGATTTGGGTCACACGGTTTGGGTCCCAAGAAAAACCCTAATGGGTTTCCAAGAAAATCCTAACCCTAAAACAAAACCCTAAAAACAAGTAGGGTCCCAAAAACCCTAAATATTGGGTCACAAGTAATTTGGGTCCCAAAAAGAATATTAGATTTGATCTAGGTAAAGAAAGCAAAACCCTAAAAACAATTACGGTCCCAAAACTCTACAAACAAATGATTTGGGTCCCATATTAGGTTCCAAAAAGAATAAACTAACATCTAAAACTTAGGATAAGACCCATATTGGGTCCCAAAAGAAGAACCAACAAAACCAACAATTTAAACTAAGGATATGAGGAAGCTTCATTACCTGGAGTGAGCAGAAAAATAGAGTAGGCACCAAAATCCCCTTCCTCTCCGTTTCTTTCTTTCTTTGTTTCTCACGATTCTGCTTTCTTCCCTTCTTTATTTTTATAGCCCACCTTTCTCCATGTCTCTCTCTTTTCTCCCTCTTTCACGTCTCTCTCCTCTCTTTTCCCCCTCTCACGTCTCTCTCTCTTCCCCCTTTCTCCATGTCTCTCTCTTTTCTCCCTCTTTCACGTCTCTCTCTCTTTTCCCCTTCTCTCACGTTTCTCTCTCTCTTCCCCCTCTCCTACACTCCCACGGATCTCTGAAAGGGGTGGGGTCAACAAAAATGTTTTAAAAATAAAAGAACAGAAATCAATTAAATAAAACCCCCCCTTACGTACTACTAACAAGACTCGAACCTAAGACCTCTAGATAGTCAAGGCACTAACCGCTAGGCTAACTCATTAAGTCATTGAATAAACCCTAACTTTAAATATTTAAGTAAGCTTAGAAAATAACATAAAAAGATATATATTCTAAGGTTTCAAAATTTGGGACATTACACTATCTCTTGGTCTCCAGCCTCCTCGGGTTTCTTCAGTTTTAAGGCTGCTTGGGATCACATTCGGATAATAGGTACTCTTGTTCCTTGGCACAAGTTAGTGTGGTTTAAACATCAAATTCCCATCATCGTCTCACTACTTTGAGGGCCCTATTGTACTATCTGCCGACTCCGTCTTTTCTTATTCACCGCCAGATTGCTCTCTCCTCTATGT
Organism: Macadamia integrifolia; assembly: GCF_013358625.1. Classification (NCBI taxonomy): domain Eukaryota; kingdom Viridiplantae; phylum Streptophyta; class Magnoliopsida; order Proteales; family Proteaceae; genus Macadamia; species Macadamia integrifolia. The sequence continues at coordinate 85,922 of NW_024868082.1, forward strand.
AGTCTATGTTCTAAATTTCTAATGCTGTTGAAGATGTGGATCAACATTTATATTTTAATTGCCCATTTGCTTCCTCTGTCTAGAAAGGGATCCTTGCTAAATGTTGGCCGAGAAGCTGTAGGATCCTTTATTTCCATAGGGAATGGATTTGGGTTGATATGTCCTTTGCTGGTTCTACTGTTTGTGATTTTGTGGGGAAGATTGCCTTCAATGTTGCCATCAATTAGATTTGGATGGAAAGTAACCTAAGGAAATGGACCTCCAAATCCAGCCCCTTCGTCAAATTTGGGATTCCATCTTTTTTGACATCAAAGGAAGGCTTTTTGTAGTCTCTTCCTATTGTAACGACTCTCCATGGAACATGCATAGTATTGTCTCCTAGGGCCTCTCCCCCCCTCTTTGAGGGTGGGTCCTTTGTATTCTTATATTTTTCTCTTCTTTCCCCTTTTCAGGGTTGTATTTTTCCTTCACAAAAAAAAAAAAAAAAAAAAAAAAAAACTGGATCCAATGGAGAAGAAGCCTGCAACTCGACTACCATAGGCAAGAAAAAGGAAAGAAGATTGTTGATCTTAGGAGAGAGAAAAGAGAAGAAGAAAAGACGTGGGGAGAGATAGAAAGAGAGGTTTACCAGTCACAGTCATGCACAATAGCACCACACACAAACTCAAAATTTCATTAAAAAAAATCCATAAATTCGTGTAGGACTATAACTCCATTTATAAAGACCAAATAAACTAACTTTAGGACTCCTAAACCAAATAAACAACTATCCTTTAAACTTACCTAAACAAAGCTAACTTAAATTTACCATATACTTGTTATAGAAGACCCCAAACAACATAAATTACGGACTAACGATAAGAAATAAAATAACTATAAATGACTATAACTTGGCTGCTTAACAGCACATGGGACCCACACAATCTTAGTACCTAATCCCGTAGTCAGAACTAAGACCCCAAATATGGTTTATATATAGGCCCATTACATGAATAAACCCAAAAGTAAAAGCCAAAGGCCCATAAAACCCGTCCATGGGCCAAAATAATTTTTTTTTTTTTTTTTTTTTTTTTTTTTGAGGCCCTATTGAACAATCTGAATTGTGTCAAAAGAGCCCTATGAAAGAGGGAATCATAAAAATAATACATGCAGTATAGAAAAGGCTACACTGACCCTGGAAGCAAGCCTTACACCCAGCAGCTTCCGTAACTTTCTTCAAACTCATGTGCCATTGGAACGGCCCAAGAGCCCAATACGAAGCCTGCCCTTGTACCACCCAAAAAAATTGCACACAGTGACAACACTACCATACATTGTACAAGAATGTAAAATAATTTAATAAGGAGGCTGAGAAAGAAGTGGAATGTGGTCAATGGGATTGCTTCCTCTGTGGCCTTTCCTCTTCCCTTTCACCGTACTGCGTAACCTCTTTCATGTCCTCTACATTGCTCAACAGTGAATTGTTTGAACTAGGGATCCAACCGAAGCTTGTTCTATTGTATTGATGTGGTAAGGACCTTGGATTGTTTGGACTAGGGTTTCCAACCAAAGCTTGTTCTTTGCAATTTCTGTAACTTTCTGGTCTGGTATTGGGTTTACCTGCAACTATTGTCCTTCTTCAAGCATTCTGCCTCATTGTTAGAGAGATATGGTTAGAATTGCGGCTCAGAGTAAAATTTGATGGGGCACCAAGATCCTTATCCCAATTTAATGGGGTTGGCTTTATGGAGATTCCAAGCAAGGATGAGAACGAGGATCCATGCGGAAAGATTGACGGGTTATGGCTAATTATAATAAGTGCCGGCTGTCAACCTGATGCACCACTACAAATTAGCCATAGGCTTATAACGACAGACTATAAGGTACCGGTTGCCTGCCAAACGTACCATATAGATCAGTCAAGCCAAAGCGTCCTACATGCATTACGTCCACCACCGAGACAATCCATCGCCCAACCTACTTTTGTGAAAGGAGGAATGAGATAATAAATTCTTGACAGCCCCGCTAAGCCCAAAAAATAATAAGAAATCAAAATTTCTACACAATGGGAAAATTTCTTTACATTTTTGGATATAGCAACCTAGGAGTCCCTTCATCCAGCCCAGCATGGTAATTCCCATTAAGCCCGGACTCTGAGAATACCGTGAAAAGCTGTTTGTAAATTGCGCAACCATTACTTCGAATTGTCTCAGCATCAGGGTATGCGTGCGAGCATAGGTTCATAAGGGATCGACAATGGTGAATTGGTGATGGGGATTGGACAAACTTTAGTGATGGGAAAATGTACCTAAAGATATTTATCCCACAATTCATCTGTGGCTGGTCAATTGCTGTTATCCTATTTAGGACCTGTTTTCTTATGGAATTCATCATATATGTTCTTACATGTGTTCTTCCCAAATGAATTGTTTGTCCTATTCCCCTTCAGAACCTGCTCAACCATCAAGTCTACCAGTGTGTTAGAAATTTTGTAGGAGTGCCGGAACCCAGAATTGCTTTTGTTATGGTGCCTTCCAAACACATACTGTTTCCTTACTGATTCAGAAATATTTCTTACGCCATGTTGCCAAATGCATCTCTACCCTACAGAAGTACTTCTCAAGAACAGAAACAAAAAGAACACTTTGGCTCAGAGACATTCCCATGAACAGAAGTGTTTTCGAATGGCAAATTGCCAATATCTTGTTCTGTAGCAATGATAATATTTCCTTTAATAGAGAAAAAACTTTGATGCAGGGTTAAGGGTGTATCCAAGGAGGAATAAAGCCATCCCAAACAGGCCTAGACTTAGACCCAACAACTTAAGCCATAACCAGCCCACAGTGTGGAAATTTATTAAGAAACAAAACCCTATATTTGAGGGAAGATAGGTTATTGAGGGAATTACCAACTTTGCTCTCATTTGAGGCCATTATGAGAACTTGCTCATTAAAGTGGTGGAGAAATTAGTAGAATCAGTTTTTCTGTTAGAAATAGAAACAACTCTCAGCCTATTTACCAATTTCTTAGACTATAGCTTTGAAAAACATACCAAACACCATTTTCTGGGCCCAGAGATAGAAATTTTCAAGAAATGGAGAAATAGCAATCAAAGCACAGGGAGCCTTAGTGAGTCCTTAATTTTCTGTGACATTTTGTTCACCTTTTGCAGGTTCCACTTGAACTTAAGGAAGTTCTTGACGACACAGTTGTAGCTGCACTCTCTCATTCTGTACTACTTGTAAGCTTTTGATTTTAGCTAAAATATGTTGTCATACTGAGTAATGTACTTCTTTTTTGGTAATTTAAATATTCATCTTTTTGGTACTCCCATAGAAAGTGGTTGGAAATATGGAACTGGTGGATGCTTGGTTTTTGCATTATTAGATCCATCATCCAAGTTAAAGAAGACTGGAGTACCGGATGTAGTTTTCTACTCTGGTTACTATATGCTTTCTGTGCATAGGTGATCTCGTTCTTATGCTGTTATGTTCTACCAGTTTGTTCTATTTAAGTTCTCTTTCATTATCATATGTTTCACCAAATGTCACCATTTTCAACCCTGGCAGAGCAAATATCTATCCTAATTTCATCAATTTTGATCTGAATTTCGAACCTTGCTAGCATAGAGAAAAGTATATTTTATCATCCATTATTCTCCTATTAAGAAAAACTGAATGAAGAAATTAGTAGCTTTCTAATGCAAGCCACTGTTTTTCTTTTTTATTATTACAAGCTCGTGAACCTTAATTTGAAACAAGATGTTGTCATGTGAATCATTACTTACTGTTATGGCTGTGAGAGTGAGAGTTCAGTGTAAACACATAAAATCAGAGTTTTGGTCATTGTGCTTTAGCTGGTGAATGACCTGCCTAGTGCTAAGCTATGATTAGCCATTAGTGTTGGTTGTTTGCATGTTCTGTTTAAGCTTTCCATAGCTGGTTGTAAAACTTTGTTTTGATTTTTTATTGGATTGTTGTTCTAAGGAGGTAAAGATCTCTACCTAATACTTTTGTTGTGAAATCAGGAGTACCTGAAATTTGATGTGATGCCCTCAGACTATGCTTGATTAATAGCTTATTTTAGATCTTTACCCCTTCCCCACCCCCCATAGTCACTTTACTTCTATTTATGTGTAGACTAACTTGATTGTAGCTTTACCCGCCATTTTTTTTAATTAAATTTTAGTCAGGTATTTTCTAGTAGCAGTATGTTAACAGAAAATGTGTTAAATAGGTGCGCATAGAGGCTGCTTTGACACTGCGTGCATTGGCAGAGGTTGATCCCACTTGTGTTGGTGGTTTGGTTTCTTATGCAGTGACCACATTAAATGCTTTGAGGGAAAGTGTTGCATTTGAAAAGGTAGGCAAGATCGATGCATGTAACATCTTTTTGATAGCAAAAGTTCAAGCGTTGTTTTATTTATTTATTTATTATTTTATAAATCTTATATGTAAACCTCTTTGTGTTCTAGGTGTTGATAAGATTTATAAATTTGGTATTCTTTTGTCCCTATGAATCATAGTGTCAGTTTCCTTTCCAAGTCGGCGAAAAATTACTCTGCTCATGGAGAGATTCATAGTTGTCAAGGCATAGCTTAGGTTCTGCCTCGGTGTCCAAGCACCTTCTTGTGTCCAAGGCAATACAGCATGCCTTGTTTGATGCAAGAAAGGTAACCTCCTTGGACGCCTAGATGCTGCCTATAGCTTGTGACTGCATTCTTAAATTATATCAATTGTGTGAGACTTCACGAATTTACATTGATTAATGTTCATTTCTGTTTCCCCTTGGTTCCTGCTGGTTTAGAATTGCTTGTTGCTTTGTTGTAGTTTTTCCCCCTGGATTGGCTTTTCCTTGTTGGTTTAAGCCTCCCCTCCCCCTTCTCTCATTTATATATTTTTTTCTCCTTTGGTAATGAATTTATTTATTCATCAAAAAAAAAAAAAATGTTTATTGCTTTTTATTGATGAATATGCTTATTATATGCTATGCTTTGTTTATCATATGTTGTTTTTCTCATATTAAGTCGTTACTAGCATATCATATCATTTTGCATTGATATGGCTTCAATGTTGCATATAAGCATAATTATATAAATTTATCATTGTTATGTTAGATATACTGCATGCCTCGTCGCCTTGACAACTATGGATGGATTTCTTCCAAGTTGCGATTTATAAATATTCAAAGTGGGGCTTTATCTAGCAGTCATCTACCTGATGATCTTTATCACTTCTTGAGAGGAGCTTATCTAGCCTGACTCTGTTGTCCCAATGGTGCAAACAATTACCAAAAAGGCGCTGCTTGGTTTTTGTTCAGGGTTTTGTTGGTTTCTTGTCTTCTTTCTGATCCCGTTGATTGGTAGTTTTGGAGTCTTATTATTGTTTATTGTTTAGGAGCCACAGTCCAGTTAATTAATAACCTAAATACCAAACGTCCGAGTCAACATTATAGAGCTTTTAATCGAGGTTGTGTTTTGTAATGGTCATCCACTCAACCTCTATTCTTCACTTGCAACAGAATTTGAAATCCTGCATTAGGAATCCAGATGTGCTGATCTGCGAGTCCAACCATCTGATCTTAAAGCTTTAGAGTAAGTATTTATATTAATTCAATCTTCTGACCCTCTTCTTTATTCCTAATTCTGAAATTACAAAAACGGAACTCACTTATGCAATCTACGTAGTTCTTAAGGTGTCAACTGAGTGGGGAGCTGCCTATGTGATGGGAAGAACAAATAGAGAAGGGGAAGACAGGGAAAAGAAGTGGGGAAAAGGAGAAATACAAGAAAACATACCTGGAACTAGAATCAGCACAAGCAATGGGACATATTTTCCTAAAATGTGGCATGCCTTGGCCTCACCTAACTGTCAACTAGGCACCAAGGCACCTGGTCATGGCTCACCTTGGCACCATGACAAGTTGACAACTATGTTCTTCTATTTGTATTTATCATTGCATTAGAAATTCTATTTCCACTCGTTGGATGAGGATTCTAATTCCTCTACCCTGTTTGGGTTAGTGTCTCTCTTTCCTTCTATTTTGATTTGGAGTCCAAATCTCTCATCCTAGTGGGAGTGGGTTTCCTCTTATCTAATCTTATGGGGACTATGATTTCCATTTGCAAGTATAACAGGTATGTGGAAGTTCTACATCATTCTGGCCTTAATGAAATCTTTATTCCATTTTCCCATTGAGAACACATGTTGACGCTTTGGTTGAGTCTTTAGTCACTGTCTGCTGCTAATTGAGTGGAGAATTTGCTGAAGAATTTGAAGCTGGGGAATTTTTGGGGATGGGAATTTGCAAATATTTGCAGCTTCTTCACAATTCTTGTTATTGTTGCAATCCTAGAAACCTGTAATCAAAATAGAGAAAGAGAGGAAAGAATAGAAGAAGAAAAGAGGAGAGGAGAGAGAGAGAGAGGTGCGATCGAAAGAGACTCCCAAAAGAGAGGAGTGACCTGCGATCAGACCAGAATAGTATGATCGCAGGTTATGCCTCAAAACTTATATTAAATGGTGCTGAAGAAAAGTACAAAAATGCCCCCATAAAGAAGAAAAACCTAATCACAGAGATATGGGGCCCCTATCGGCTCTTTCGCTGTTTAGGATTAGCGCCTAGTGCTAAACTCAACACTCCACCTTAAGCTGGAGCATACACATCACCCATGCTCAATTTGGTACAACCATTACGAAAACTAGGAGCAAACAAAAACTTAATGAACATGTCAGCCAACTGATCTGATGAAGGAACAAAGGGGTCTCATCAGCTTTTTCAGAACAACATCACGAACGAAGTGGCAATCCACCTCGATGTGCTTGGTCCTCTCGTGGAAGACCGGATTGCTAGCAATGTACACTGCAACTTGGTTGTCACAATACATCTTCATAGGCTTGGTTACTGGAAACCCCAACTCCAAGAGTAGAGACCGTAGCCACATCAACTCAGCAGTGGTATGAGCCATAGCTCTGTATTCTGCTTCTGCACTAGACCGGGCAATGGTAGTCTGCTTCTTACTACTCCATGTAACCAGATTACCTCCAACAAATGTGTAGTAACCCGTAGTGCACCTACGATCACTAGCAGAGCCGGCCCAATCAGTGTCAGAATAACCTAGTTCCATATGTCGATTAAGATGATAGATCAGCCATTTTCCAGGAGCACCCTTTAGGTAGTGAAGAACACAAACAGCGGCGTCCCAATGTGTTTTCTGAGGAGACTGCATGAACTGATTGAGGACTCCAACAACCTAGGAGATGTCAGGACGAGTCACAGTAAGATAAATCAGCTTGCCAATCAAACTCCTGTACTAATGCACATCTTAGAGAGGTTCGCCATCATTAACACCAAAATTTTGGTGAGGATCCATAGGGATATCAATAGGTCTGGATGCAAGCATACTAGTGTCAGATAAAAGGTCCAACACATATTTCCTTTGAGACAGACTGATCCCTTTCTTGCATCGGATCACTTCAATCCCAAGAAAATAGTGAAGTTGGCCCAAGTCCTTGGTTTGAAAGTGTTGCTGTAGATAAGCCTTCACTTCAGAAATTCCTGCCTCATCATTACCAGTAAGAATAATATCATCAACATAAACTACGAATACCACCAGTTTATCTCCTCTGCGACGAACAAAGACGGAATGATCAAAATAACACTGAGAAAATCCATAAGTTACTATGGTAGTACTGAACTTGTCAAACCATGCCCGAGGGGACTGTTTAAGTCCATAGATAGCCTTGTATAAGCGACACACGCGACCTTTATTCTCCCCCTGAACAATATAACCAGGAGGTTGCTCTATATACACCTCTTCCTGTAGGTCACCATACAAGAAGACATTCTTGATGTCCAACTGAAATAAGGGCTAATCAAAGTTGACAGCAAGAGAAATAAGTAGACGAACATAGTTCAATCTTGCAACCGTGGATGTCTCAAAATAATCAACCCCATATGTTGAGTATACCCCTTGGCAACCAGACGGGCTTTTAATCGCACAACAGAGCCATCGGAGTGATACTTAACAGTGTACACCCAACGACACTTCACCAAATCTTTACCAGGAGATAAATCTACCAGACTCTAGGTACCATGACTTAAGAGAGCATCCATTTCTACATCCATGGCAGCTTTCCATCCAGGGATACATAGGGCATCATTATGGGTGCAGGGAATAGGGGTAGTAGAAAGTGGCAGGGCAAGACCATGGATGGTCGAGGGAAGATGAGACAAGGAAATAAAGTTATCAATAAGATACACAACCATAGATTTTTGAGTGCAAGAGCGTGTACCTTTCCTTTGAGCAATTGGTAAGTCATCAGGCGGAGAAGAAGGAGCTTCACCAGAGGAAGGTGGCAATGGAGGAAGTGAATCATCTGGCATATTCGTATCTACACTCGGCTATCCAACCTTCTTGCATTGATAAACCTATAGAGGAGGTGAGTCACTTGGACTAGGAACATCAGGAAAGGGAATGAGAGAAGGAATGGGTGGAGGAGATGAAGTTCACTCCATACCAGATTGAGATACTTGAGGAAAAAATGATGTGCCTTAAAAAAAAGTCAAATTGGCATTAACAAAGTTCCTGTGAATAATAGGGTCATAGCACTTATACCCTTTCTGAGTACATGAATAACCCAAAAAAATGCACTTAGTTGACTGAGGAGATAATTTATCTACTTGTGCATGCAAATTATGGACAAAACACACACACCCAAAGACTCGGGGAGGAATAGGAAAACTCGGCAAGGTAGGAAACATAATAGAAAAATGAGACCTATCTGAGAGAACCAAGGTTTAAAGTATCAGTCCGTATCGTATCGGATCGGTACGGTACGATATGGACCGATACGAAACATGAAATTTTTAAAACCCTTTTGTATCGATACGTATCTTACAATATGCACCGATAAGCACCAATACGTATCTTACGATACGCACCGATATGTACCGATACTCTATGAAAAATTCAAAATCGAAGTGAAATGTTCGTTTTGGTATGTATCGGTACGTATTGTTATGTATCGGTGTGTATTGGTATGTATCGACCAATACACACTGATACCTACCGATACGGTCATAAAATGGCCAAAAATAGGTAATTTTTTAGAAACACAATTCTTTGAGGTGTTTTTGTTCCAAAGTTGTTGCCAACTATTTTTCTCTCTAACTAAAGTGGAAATCAAGGTTGAGAACAAGGATTTTACATTTATGGGACAACTACAAACCTTAGATTCTTAGTGCGATACTCTCAATTTACTGTTTATGCATGATACATGTTATATATAGTTTTTTTTAACTATTTTTTTATGCAAAAGTATATAAAAAAGTGTTTCCTATCCATTTATGTGCGTATCTTAGCGTATCTCCGTTACAATACGATACCCTTCGACACGTATCTTAATTTTGGCCGACCTATGCGGCGATCGATACCGATACTTTAATCTTTGGAGAGAACTGAAGAAGGCATGCGATTAATCAAGTGACATGCAGTTAAAACCCCATCACACAAAATGTTTAGGAACATGCAAATGTATCATAATAGCTCGAGCTACCTCGAGGAGATGCCGGTTCTTGCGCTCTGCTACCCTATTTTACTGTGGGGTATAGGCACAACTAGTTTGGTATATCATTCCACAATTGGCACAAAAATTAGAAATATCATTTTGGGCATTTTCTAAAGCATTATCAGATCGAAAAATCTTAATTAAAATGCTAAACTGAGTTTTTATTTCATTATAAAATTTCTGGAACACAGATAAAAATTCAGATCTGTTCTTTAACATGTACAACCATGTAAGATGAGAATAATCATCCACAAAGGTCACAAAATAGCGAAAACCAAATGTATTACTAACTCTGCAAGGACCTCATACATTAAAATGGACTAAAGAAAATAAAGATGGACTACGAGACAGAGTGAGATGGGAAGGACACATGGTGATGTTTTCCCAACTCACAGGCCTCACATTCTAACCTATGCACAGACTTAAAACTAGGAAATAAAAGTTTCAACCTAGACAAAGACAAATGTCCTAAACGACAATGCCATTGGAAAGGAGTCACATCCCCAACAACAATAGCAGCAGCAGAAGAAATAGGAGAGCCACAGTTGATATAATATAAACCATATTTTTCATGCCCTCCACCAATCTTCTTCCTCGTGTGAAGATCCTGAAAAACACAGTAAATGGGAAAGAAGGTTACTGAGTAATTTAATGAACTAGTTAACTGGCTCACAGAGAGAAGACTCAATGGAAATTGTGGTACATGTAACACAGAAGATAAATTCAGTGAGGATGTAGGTGAGATAGTACCATGGCCTAGAATCGGTGTGGAAGCACCATTGGCAAGAACAGCAGATGTAGAATTGGTACTAGTAGAAAAGGTTTTAAAAAGTGATGACTTACCAGTCATATGGGCAGAAGCACCTGAATTAATGATCCAGGGGGTAAAAGTAGTGGTAAGAAGGGCTGAGGTACCTGTATGAGCTAGGGTGGCAGTGCATGTAGACCCACCATTAGATGTATTAAAGGATGCTTCAAGAGTGTGCAAGCGCCGGAGCAACTGATTGATGTCATCGTGCAAACTGGTAGACGAATCTCTTGAGGAAGTTATCGGCTTAGTATCAGTGGAAGACACTGTGTCAGTACCACCGTCTGACACTACATAGTTGGCTAACTGGTTGGCTCACTCTGGCTTGCCATGCTTTGCCCAACAAGTCTCGACAGTATGGTTGGACTTCCCACAGTAAGTGTACTGGCGAGATGCATGATCAGACGGCTGTCCACTAGAACCTCGACAAGGCGACCCACGACCTCCCCCATGACTGCGATCACATCCACGGTTGGCAAGGAAGGCAGAATTGTCTTCGGAAGACTGATCAGGTTTAGTGGATGAAGTAATACACTGCAGTCGCGAATAAGTGTCATTCAGAGTAGGAACAGTATCGCTTGCAAGTAGATGGCCCATCACTGCCTTTAAATCATTATTCAACCCAGCAAAAAATTTGGAAACAAAAAACTCATTGCGCCGAGCCTTCAATTTGTCATTGTTTGTGGTCAAGGGCTGGAAAACATTGAGTTCTTCAGCCATTCTCCTGAAAGCACTATAGTACTCTTGAAGAGATCTGTCAGACTGGAGAAACTGGAACAACTTCTCATAATTATCATAAATACGGGTCATGTTCTTTTCCTGAGAGTATGTTTCCTTCAAGTCATTCCATACTCCCTTTGCAGTAGTGTGAAGCATGACATTGGCAATGACATCTGGTTCCATACTATTCCACAACCAGGTAAAGATTAATGCATTGTCCTTCATCCAATTATTATGTCCCTTATCAGATGATTGAGGAGAATCAAATGTAGTATAATGAAGTTTATCTTAGGCCATAAGATAAACCTTCACAGATTAAAGCCCAAACTAGGTAGTTCGAACTTCCTTTGAGCTTGATAGAGATAATCTGGACATTCACATTGTTCGAGGAAGATGTAGCAGTGATAGTTTTGGTCTTAGCCATAAGGAACCAAAAAAAAAAAAAAAAAAAAAAAAAAAAAAAAAGAAAGGATTGCTGTTGTAGAGGCAAACAAACAATCACCTATATGCAAATCTATATAGTACCATAGAATGGGGGATTCTTTTACAGAGCCATATTATCAAGACCTGATCTCTCCATAGTCATCACCAAACAAATAATCACCTGTAGGGTTTAGGGTTTAGGGTTTAGGGTTTAGAGTTTAGGGTTACAGACCATGGAGCAAAAATCGATGAGGTATAAAAAACCCTGTCAAAAATCAGTCTTCGATTGTCAATTTATAAAATGAGAAAAGAGACATTATCTAACACCCATGTGATTTAAGCCATAGTAAACACAGCAGTAGGCAGTTGCACACCAGAGAGGTTAGCGGAAGAATAAAGTCAACAGAGAGGAATGTATAAACCCTAGGCTTGATCATAGAGGCTCTGATACCATGTTACAATCTCAGAAACATGTAATCAAAACAGAGAAAGAGAGGAAAGATGAGAAGAAGAAAAGAGGAGAAAAGAGAGAGAGAGGTGCGATCGAAAGTGACTCCCAAAAGAGAGGAGTGACCTGCGATCAGACCAGAATAGTATGATCGCAGGTTATGCCTCAAAAATTATATTAAATGGTGCTGAAGGAAAGTTTAAAAATACCCCCATAAAGAAGAAAAACCTAATCAGAGAGATATGGGGCCGATAGGACATAAATGCCCCTATCGGCCCTATCGCTGTTTAGGATTAGCGCCTAGCGCTAAACTCAACATTAGTCATTGTTGAAACATTTATGTGATGAAATTCAAAGCAGAAAGTATTTGAATTTGGATAAAAACATTTGCTCATACATTGTTAGCTCAAAGGAAAGGTGTGGCCGGAGTACTGTGTGACTGCCGTTTCCCATTAAAGCTCAAAAGGAAGTTCTATAGGACTGTTCTATAATCAACTATGATGTATAGGGCGGAATATTGGGCGGTTAAGAAATGTCATATTGCGAAGCTATGTGTAGTAGAGATGTGGATGTTAAGATGGATGTGCGGAAAAGCTAGAAAGGATAAAGTAAGGAATGAACGTATTAGAGCTGATTTGGGAGTTGCCCCGATCACTGAAAAGCTCCGAGAAAGTTGTTTGAGATGGTATAGTCATGTTCAACGAAGACCTAGGGACGCCCCAGTACGGAGGAGAGATATGATTCCGATTGAAGGAACTAAGGCACCGTTTGATAACGTTTCTGCTGTTTCTGTGTCTAAAAACAACAGAAATGATTTTTTACATTTCTGGAAACAGAAACGGATTTTTTGGTGTTTGATAAACCTGTTTCTTGAATTGAGTAGGGTTGGATAGATAAGTCCTTGGGTTTGTGTGCATTTTTCTGGGGAAGTCGAACTTCAAACCCCAACAACCATTCAGTATAATCGATTCATGAGGGTTCCGAGTGAATTGGAAGAAATCCACAAAGGACTCAATGGATGTCGATTTAAGGCTTCCACCATCAAAGCAAAAATTTGGTTTATTCCTTCTTATTTCCCTGGAGAACCTTCGAACTTTAGAAAGCCGCCAGGTATGGTAATTGTTGGATTGGGAGATGCAACTTTTCATTTGGTGTCCATAGATTTTTTGGACCACAAGTTGTTCCAAGAAACGGAAAAACAAGTCTGACTTGTTTCGTCAAACCCGTTTCTAGACATAAATAAGCATAAATTTCTATTTATGTTTCAAAAAACAGGTGAAACGAAATAGGTTTATTAAACAGTTTTTGGGGTGTTTTTCCGTTTCTAAGCACAGAAAAAAGGAAAAACATGTTTCTGAAAACGTTTTCAAATGGTGCCTAAAAGAGTTAGGGGAAGGCCTAAAATGACTATAGAAGTTGTGAGGAATGACATGCATAGTTTGGGTCTTGTACCAAGTATGACCCTGGATAGAGCCTATTGGAGAGCAAGGATCCTTGTAGCTGATCCCATTTAGCTGAGATTCTCCCGACATGCTGGGCTGTGCCTCTTTCCTCTTACTTTCACCTTTCATTCCATCTTTCATCTTCTCTTTTTCATCTTCCATTATTATCTTTCATTTTTCTTTGTTCATTTCTCATTTCTCATGTCATTTCCTATCTCTCTTTTCTCATCTCTTCTTCTCCTTTTTCTGTTGAGACCTCAGTTTTCCCTTCTTTGTTTTGTTTAGATCCATAGGGCCGGCCCTATTAAGTTGGGATAACTCTTGTAAACTAAACCTTAGAACTCCTACTTCTCGCAGTCTTCCAACCTCAAGATGTACAACCTGATCACCCTCAAATTTCAGTCCAACCTGTGAAATTTCAACAGAGTTCTGCTGGTTTTCCTGTGGCCCAGTGATTACGGTGGTAGAAGAAAAGGGACAAGATAATGAACACAGGGAATAACTGAAGAGAATAAGATGAAGAAGAAGAATAGGAAAGGGAAGGAAACAAGCTAAGAGACTTATAAATGCAAGGGGAAGAGGAGGGATAGGGTAGGGTACTAATCTGTAAAAGTGAAGGGAGAGAAGATCAGAGAGTTGGAAACAGCCTTGCACACCGCAGCTTTTTGCAGCAATGTTATAAAAATTTAATTTCATTACAATTCTGAACTTTGTTGATGGTCTGGGTTATGTATCTAACAGAAAAAGAAAGTGTCCTATTCAATTTCTAAAAACTGAAATTGGTATTCAAAACTGACTAGCCTATCTTCCGACGTCTCCAGAAGCAGGAATAAAATCATAAAAGGAAATGACAAAAATAAACCCTAGTCTTGTTTATCTGCATCAGTATAGGGTATTCAGAATTATGAAAGAGGAGCTTGTTGCTGTCATCCATTGTAATTTAATGTACTGTATTCTGTTATAATTAATAAAATTGTCTTTTGAAATTAATAAATGAAAGTTTCTCGTCTCATTGTGGTTTAGCAGGTGGATTTTTTTTGGTTAAGATATTAAAGGCCATGTTATATATTGTCTTTTAGGGTGGCAATTTCAAAGTTGAACTTGATTCATTGCATGGACAAGCCACAGTTTTGGCGGCTTTAGTATCTATTTCTCCAAAGCTACCTCTTGGTTATCCAGCAAGGTAAGGTCTAATTTTTTTCCTTCTCATTTAGGTTTGTTGTTATCTGAAAGAAAAATTCTGGTGATCTTTGTTATTCATCATTTGATCATGTAAATGTTTTGTGAATTAGGTGTATCTTGTGTTGGAAGCAATAGGATCCAGGAATTGTTTCTTCTATTTTGCATTTGTTCTTTTCTATTTTGTTTTATTGATACGAGGATATTAGAAGTTATGTTCAGTAAGCTAAGGAATTGACGGAAAGGAAATAAAGATGCATGGTGCCATGGAAGTTGGCTTGCGCTGGATGTATGATCTCATGGGAACATGTTCATTTGTTGTAATTTATGAAATTTGGATCTTCCCAAATGTTGCTGGAGACAGAAGGTCCACAGGGATGGTATTCATGCCTAGGCAATTGTCATAGACAGTTGTCAAGGTTGCCTTGGTTGCCTAGGCGGGCACCTTGTCGCCTTGTTGGTGTTTCCTTGCATCCAGGCCCCCTCCGACGCCTTGGGTTGCCTATGTGCTATGACAACTAGGTCATATGGGCTCCACTCCTCTATATCATTGCATATCCAGTCTTATATTTCCTTTGGTTCCAAGCCCTTCAAATATTTTAATATGTGGTCCTCCCACCCCTCCTTTCTCTCCACTGTTAAAGAGGCCTGGGACAAGCCTATGAATGCTTTCTCCACCCTCCCTTATTGCCTTTGCTAGAAGATTCCGCAATGTCAAGTGTCGTCTTCAAATTTGGAATACTAATATACCTTTGGGAATACCTCCTCTCAAGTTTTGGATTGCGAAGATAAGTTATCTGATATCCAGTTGCGTCTCTAAGTTGATTTTCAGAGTGCCCCCTTGGCTGAAGAAGATAAGACAGTCTCTCTATCCCTCTTCTCTCTGCTTGCTCAAAAGGAAAGTTTCCTCAAGCAAAAATCAAGGATTAAATGGTTAGAGCTTGGGGATTCTAACTCGGCTTATTTCCACATGTCTATGAAGTCTAGATCCTATGTTAACTCCATCCATATGCTTGTGGCTTCGGATGGTTCCCCCCTTCACCGTGTGGAGGACATCAAAGCTGAGGCTGAATTATTTCAAGGGAATCTTCTTGGATTTCCAAGCATCTTATGGTCTGCCTCCTTGGAGAGCATTATGTCTTGTCTTCAATTCTTTGAAGATCTCTCTAGCATAGTTGTCATGGCTCCAAGGCCAACCAAGGCGTTGGAGGGGTGTCTAAGCGCTTGGGCGATAAGGCGCCCGTATTAAGGCGACCAAGTGTTACATTTTATTTTTCTCTTTTCTTACATTATTTAGTAAGCTTTATATACCTTGTATTATGAAAAATCAACATTAAGCCACATCAAGTCATTAAAAATCAATATTAAGCCATATCAAATCATAAAAAATCAACAGTAAGGCTCATTAAGTCATACAAAATCAACATTTAGAGAAATGCTCTTGTTCTATAATAAGTTTGACTGATCAAATGATTTTATTTTTACACGAGACTTTTTGTACTAGGTATGACATAAAACCAGCTTTCCAACAAGTATAATATTACTTAAATTTGAATTGCAATGACAATTATGTTCTGGTCAAACTTACTTTACAGTGTGTGAATCCTGTTGAAATCACCTAAATGAAATTAATTTTATGGATATTAAAACAAAAAGATTATTTTACCCGACTTTTGGTTTTTAGCAATGTTTTAACGTGATAAGATTTATAAAATTTTCATAATTAAGAAAAACCTAGCATTTAATAGTTGAAAATCGCCCCTATAACCAAAATCCAGTTTTTGTTCTTGGACTGGGGGGTTGACTTTTTATCCTTTTGAAATTTGATTTTTAAACTATTTTGGATTCAAATAGGAGATATTTGCTTATTTTTGAATAATATCTTATTAAAATTTTAATTTATTTAAATGATATTTGGCATAAATAAGTTTCAAAACACAAGGCGACATGCAGTGCAATAAAGCGACTGCCCCCTAGGACCTAGGCAAACCTCTTGGACTCCAAGGCGACGCCTTGACAACTATGCTCTCTAGTCTTCGCATCACTCCTGGAAAATCCCTGGGGTCACAGATTTGAGAAAGCTTATTTGATTGATAAAACATGCTTCGCTATTGGTCATATTTTGGTTAAGTATTTGGGTCTGCCTTTGATTCTAGCTAGACTCTCTGCTCACCACTACTTGCCAATGTTCGATATTATCAGGAAAAGGCTTCAGTTTTGGAAAGGCAAGCTTCTCTATTTCGCCGGCCATTTGGTCCTTATTAGATCAATGTTTTAGTCTTCTTACATTTATTGGTTGGATATTTGCGGGCCGCCTCAATCCACCATCAAGAAGTTGGGGGCTTTAATGTCTACTTTTCTTTGGAAAGGTATTGATTCCCCAAGACTCTTTCGGCCCAATAGGTGGGCTGTTGTTTGCCTCCCTAAAGAGGAGGGTGGTCTAGGCTTGAGGCGTATAAAGGAAGTTAATTCGGCTCGTATCATCAAGCTGACCTGGAAAGTTGTGACAAAAAAGAAAACTATTTGGGTTGATTGGATCTATTTTGGGCTTCTCTGCTTATATTCTATTTTAGTTGCCCCTTCTCCTTTTGAAGCTTCATGGGTTTGGCGTCAAATACTTTCCCTTAGGTCTATTTCCCTAGAGGCTATTCACAATCACATTAATGATGGTTTGTCAATTTGTCTACATCCCTTTGGCTTGACCACTGCCACCCTATGGGAATCCACCTCCATAAGGTCAGTGGTAGAACTATATATGGTTCGGGTCTTCCCAGGAATTCGTTGGTTCCTGATATCCTTAGCTTTGGATCTTGGTCCTCCCTGGTCTCCTCTTCTCCATTGCTTGCTTGTGTGTGGAATGCCATGTCCTCTATTATTAGAAGGCCCTTTATTAGAGGTGACTCTATCACTTGGTCTCCAGCCTCCTCGGGCCTTTTCAGTTCTAAGGCTGTTTGGGATCACATTTGGACAAGAGGTACTCTTGCTCCTTAGCGCAAGCTCATTTGGTTTAAACACCATATTCCCCGATATTATTTCATTGCTTGGAGGGCTCTCTCCAACTGTTCGCCAACACAGACTTTTCTTATCCAATGCCAGATCGTTATCTCTCCTCTATGCAGTCTATCCTGGAATGCTGTAGAAGATGTGAAACCATTTATTTTTTGATTGCCATTTCGTCCTCCATTTGGGAAGGGGTCCTTGCAAAATGCTGGCCGAGAAGTCATAGGATCCTTCCATTCCATAGGTTGTGGATTTGGGTGAACATGTCCTTTGCTGGCTCTACTGTTTGTGAAATTGTGGGGAAGCTTACCTAAAATTTTGCTATCAATCAGATTTGGATGGAAATAAACATAAGGAAATGGACCTCCAAATCTTGGCCCCTTGGTCAGATTTAGGATTCCTTCTTCTTTGACATTGAGAGTAAGCTCTCTGTGTTCTCTTCCACTTGTATTGAATCCCCAAGTAACAGGCATATTTTTGTTTCCCGGGACCTCTCTCACTCTCTTCGTGCCCCCCCTCTTAAGGGTAGGCCTTGTATTTCTCTTCTTCCCCCCCTTCCTTCCCTTCTCTTTGGTATTGAACTGTTTATTCATCCAAAAAAATTTCCTTTTGTTAAGTGTTCCCTTAAAGCTTAAAATAAAAAATTAAATGAACAGTAAGGACTAAGGAGACTATAAGGGTAATGTTGAACACTTCGAATAATATTAGTTGGTACTTTGTCAAAAATGGACAGTTTTTGTGAGACGGAGGGATTATACTTTTTTCTGCCGAACAAAAAAAAAAAAAAAAAAAAAAAAAAAAAAAAAAAAAAAGATAAAAAGGAGATGGGGCAATGAATGAATGTATTCTTGTCAATTCTGCTATATGTACTCTTCTATTTTTTAATTAATTTGGATTGGATTGCTGGGACTCAGATACATTTACAGCTGATTCTTGGTCTCCAGCAAATCGTTTTTTTCAATCATGAATACAATAATTACTTAATTTATTATAAGATGAGGGAAGGCACTAAGCATGCCATCTATTTTTAGTTTTCTGCATAGTTTTGGTAGTGCTGATGTGCTTTTAATGTTTTAACAGTTTCGATAGAGTTTTGGTACTTGAAATTTCCCTAGGAAGGGGGATTTTGAGCTTTGGGGAATATTTCCTCAAAATCAGGGAAATCTGATAAAAATGATTGAAATGAGGATAAATTATGGGAAATTGTACATATTTTCAATTATACTTTAGGTGATGTTTCTTTAAGCACAAAGACATAACTAGGAGTGATTACTTACATATTGAGATCATCTGAAATAGTTTTAGAGTTTCAAAACCTAGCAGGCAGTTTGTTCTAAAGGTTTTGACTAATATTGGTTTCTTTACACAGGTATAGGATGTGTATTACTTACCATGTCATGTTTGACATTATTTTATGATACTTGTCCAGAAAACAATAACATAATTTTATGGTGAATGTTTCAATTTTTTTTACCTTCACATGGTATTATTGCATTTATGTTGCAACATGGATTCAGATCTTTCTTATCATTTAATATGTAACACAACATTCTAATTCTGTAGATAATATTTTTGAAGCCTGCATCATGTTTGAGTTAACTCCAACGAAATGTATTGGTGGTTTATGTTCTCATATCATAGATTTATTATATACAGATTGCCCAAATCAGTACTGGAAGTTGTAAAGAAAATGTTGACAGAATCAAGTAGGAACACTGCTGCTGCTACTGCTGAAAAAGAAGCTGGTTGGTTACTTTTGGCATCACTCATATCCTCAATGCCAAAGGAGGTAATCAGACGTTTTGAATTCGTTCACTTAGTATTCCTGCCACTTTTTGTCTGTTATAGCTTCTATTCGATGCATGTAGGAGCTTGAAGATCAGGTTTTTGATATCCTATCCCTCTGGGCTTCCCTTTTTAGTGGAAACACAGAACATCAAATTAAGCAGGCTGAAAGTCAGGCATCTGAAGTAAGGTTGGTCTGTTATTACTTTTGTGGTATTTGTGTTATATTGTTAGCCACATTTGGATTGATTTGGTGTTTCTATGATTTTTTTCACTAGTTTTCCTACTTCTCTTATGAAAGGGTGTTTTCCCAGTTTCTTTAAATCCATTGTTGCAGATCTTCCTTAAGATTAAAAAACAAAGTTGTTGGACTTCTCATTCTCTATCATCAGTTTGTTGAGCTCATTTATCTTTTTATAGTGTATGGGCTGCTGCAGTTGATGCATTGACAGCATTTATAAGATGCTTTGTTTCTCCAAATGTCTCCGTTAATAATGGGGTCCTACTTCAACCAGTGGTAGTATACCTTAGCAGGTAATCATTTCTCACAGAAAGCTATTTTTGGCCTCATTTTGTTCCATGATTTAAGAAAAATTTAGGTTTGAGTTGTGCTTATTATTATTTGTTTTTCCCAATTCTCCTCCTTTGTTTTTCTGCATCTGTGTGTGTGTGTGTGTGTGTGTTTGTGTGTGTGTCCTTCTAATTTTCATATTTTCATATTTTAAATCTGTGATGGGGAGCAGGGCTCTGTCATATATATCCTTTCTAGCAGCCAAACAACTGCCAAATATGAAAGCTGCGATGGATCTTTTCACCATCAGAACATTGATAGCTTATCAGTCTCTTTCTGATCCAATGTCTTATAAGACTGATAACCCACAAATTATTCAAATTTGTACCACTCCTTTCAGGTAAAGTTAATTGCTAAATTGTTTATCTTACCTTATTACATCTTGAGTATTTTGATCATCTTAATCCCAACCAAACTATTTAACATTAGCTAATCATCAATATCTTTTGACGTGTAAATTAAGTGCCTGATTGGTCATTTGTACTATTTTGATGGTTGGAAAAAAGGGATCCTTCTGGGTCTGAGGAAAGCTCATGTTTGAGGTTGCTGTTGGACAAGAGAGATGCATGGCTGGGTCCTTGGATCCCTGGGAGGTGACTTGATCATTCATCCTATTGCATTGAATGACTTAATTTTCCTGTTTCCATTATCTGTGTTGCTGCATTTGTGAGCTTTGGCTGTTACTTTCTCTGGAAACATTGTACAGTAACTTCTTTTGAGATCAGTTTGAAAATGAGATTTTTTTGCTGTCACTTTTCTGAATGTCAAGGGATTGGTTTGAGGATGAGCTTCGGGCATTTCAAGGTGGCAAAGATGGGTTGATGCCTTGTGTGTGGGACAATGAACTTTCTAGTTTCCCTCAGGTGATTATTACAGCATCTTTTTCTTTTCTGAAGCAGCCAGACACTTGAGATAGATTGTTCATATATGTTCTGGAGTCTGGGAAGTTCTCTTCAACCTCATAAGACATTATGGTTTCAAGGATCATCTGATCGTGACTCGGAACAAGGAACCATCCACGATAGTGGAGGCATTGGATCATCTGATCCTGCCTGTTGACCAGGCAATCCATCCCTATTCTGAATGAGACTGGCCAGAATGGATCGGGTCACTGATCCTGATTGTTGAACCACGTCTATTAGAGATCCGCATGGCTGTTTAAGATTAAAAGCAACAAAATAGATAACCACAAAGGAGAAACTCAGAATGTAAGGGAAATAGCAATGGAATAGCGAATCCCAAACTGCTATTCTTGCACTTGGATGATCAGGAACAAGAAATCTCTGCTATCATCAGTTTGATAATGTAAAACCAAAAACCTATAAACCTTTTTCCTATGCTTCTTGCTCGTCTCATGGTTTTGTGATTAAAGTTTATTAGTCTCATGGTTTTGGTATAAAAGTTTCTTAGATGAGTGTAGTATGTAGTGCCCTCTTGAATGGAAATACTTATCTTATTCTATTATCTAAAGATCAAATAGGTCGTGGATTATCTTGCTGAAAGTGACAATCTACCTTAGTGACATCCATTGCCAAGGGAAAGCCTGTGAAAATAAGTTTTCCTGAGGCAAATTGCAGTGTTGGATGGACTCAGATGTGGGAGTCAGAATTTGACACTCGTTCAGGACTCTTACTCAGCAAGTTGAGAAAATATGGATTGATGTTAAAGAGATAGAAATCCTTAGAAAATAAAGACGTGTTGCTGTTACCAGTAACTGTAGTAGTTTAGACTGAAATGAAAATATGCAGTGACCGTTTGTCGTAGGTATGTGGACTACCCAAAGCTTTTCTGGCCTCTAGATAAACAAGTCGAAGTGAACACTATCTGGGAGTTCAAAGTTGAGAGTTTGGAGAGACCTGCCTTGTGTTTCCCAAGATAAGTTCCAGATCCATTCCTTACAACAATGAAACCTCCTATTTCTCAAAGTAAAAGAAGAACCAGACAAATAATGGCTTTCCTGTACTTGAGAATTCCTTCATGACCAGGAAATTCATCTCATCGTAGGCCAAAGAGACAGATTGATTCTTTTTTAGAGTCTGACATCAGTTGCTTGGGGGTATGAAATATGTAGGTCGTCCATGCAACACAGTTCAATGTTTTATCTTCCTTGTTCAACAGGTGGTCTCTGTTTTATTTACTTATAGTCAAAATTGAACTTCATCCATGTCCAATATTTGTGGGTTCTCATTGAGATTTTCTCTCTGATTTGTTTAGTTTGACCTCTACACTAAGGGTGTCAATTTGGTACCGGTACCGAAACCATATTGAAGGAGATTCGGTACGGTATCATTGGTATTTTTCTCAGTACAGTACGGTATCAGTATTTAAGACAACCGTTTGGCATGTACCGAACCGTACTGAATTCCAAAACCATACCAAATTCTATACCAAATTACTGGATATATACATAAAAGGTAAAAATGGCAAAGATATTGTACCGCAACCGTAACGTAACTGTATTCGTACTGAATGAAAAAACTGTACCGAGCTGGTATGGCAATGTAGGCATTTTTTCTCAGTATATGGTTTCAGTATTGACTCTTGGCCTGCTGTACCTTACTGAAACCATACCTAATACCGAATGCCATAGTGGTTGATACCCTTACTCTACACCTAGCTTTGTCAGCAAAAGTTTGTATTTACTTGCCAGTCTTGTGTTAGGCGTCCCATTTATTTTACTGATACATTCTTTCCTTTATTTTATAGTTTTTACTCCCTCTTTTTACTGCTGAAGCAAAACTAATGCTTATATCTATATATTGTTTTTTTTTTTTTTCCCATTCATGAAGCCGGAGACTGTAAGCAAGATGTTGGTTAACCAGACGCTCTTATGTTTCGGAATAATTTTTGCAACTCAGGTTGGTGGCTGCAGATGACGGCTTATCCTGTCTTTCCCTTTCGTAGTTGTGGTTAGTTCTCTATATTTTATTAGACTAAAACTTGATACTGTATTGCAGGATAATGGTGGAATGCTTTTACTTCTTGGTATGATTGAGCAGTGCCTAAAAGCTGGAAAAAAGCAATCATGGCACGCAGCTAGTGTGACCAATGCATGTGTTGGCCTGCTTGCTGGGTTGAAGGTGTTTATCATCTATTAATCTGCTAGAAATATGCTGCATGCTACATTGTAAGTCTTATCATGTTTTCTTGCCCTTCTTAGGCTTTGCTTGCTTTACGTCCACAACCATTGGCAGTGGAAATTTTAGGTTCTGCACAGGCTATCTTTCTGGTAGGTTCTTTTATATTTGTATCAATTAACTTTTTATTGTTATTGTTATTATTTATTATTTTTTATTTCCATAGTTGAGGCTTTATTGCGATTATGATTATTTTTCTTTTTAATTTTACTATTATGACAGGGAATTCTGGCAGAAGGGGATATTTGTGCATCACAACGTAGAGCAGCAGCAGAGGGACTTGGTCTATTAGCTCGCCTCGGGAATGATATCTATACTGCTAGAATGGTCAGTCTAACACTTGTTATTTCTATATGGTGATCTTTAAGATAAGGATAGTAAGTAGAATATGTTCTGTAGATTTTACCATCTGAATTATCTATTTCCATAAATCAAGATTATCCCGGCCTATTTTTTGTCATTCTTCCCCTCGTCTTTACCTTTAGCCTTTTCCAATTAGGGAGCATCATGCAATAAAATCAATGATCTCCATCTGTCAGACTTATGCTTTCCTTGTGCTCTTTACTCACTGCCTTTTTGTTGAACAGACCAGATCACTTCTAGGGGATCTTGCTGGTGCTACAGATTTGAGCTATTCTGGATCTATTGCCTTCTCGCTTGGTTGCATACATCGAAGGTAAAATATAGATAATTTATGTCTCCTTTTACTAAATTATTCTTGAGTACAAGTGTATTTCATCCCATTTCATTGTGATTGACTTTGGGTAGGTTTTCTGAATGGTTTAGCCGAGGATTGGTAGCAGATTTTTCTTTGTAAAATGCTGTACCCTTGTCCAGTTTCATGTCAAAACATCTGTAACTTTATGCCTGTACCAATGTCAAATTGAAGTTTAGATGTATTGGTCATTGGTGTGTCTTCTTCTTATACTTAATAGAGTGGTGAGACGCTCATAACCTTTGAGGAAGGTTTTAGAGGTATGACCTGGAGAGGAGGATGTTTGAGATGCCAACTATATTGATTAAGTTTTTTAGACATCAATTATATCAACTAAATTTCGGAGTGAGCGATCCAAAATAGAATTTTGAAGACTTACGGAGATCAATTTCCAGGCTAAATATTTTTTCCTTTCGTTATATTTACTTGATTAATTATTGGACTCTTACCTTTAGATAGATCTAATGATTGGGTTTTGCATCCTTCTCTGGTGTCATTGCAAGTTTGGGAGTTCTCATATTGGATTAGAAGAATGGTGGTGACATTTAGCGATTGTAATTGAAGGAAGATAGTCACCTGAACTAGTATTGGCCACTTTGACTTTGTTAGTAAGTCAATTTTTGTGTAACCGAAGCTAGGTTTTAATTCAGGTGTACTATGGAGTTATTCCATTAAGAAATGAGTCAAATGATTCAGATCTGAAGCTGAACAAATGAAGCAGAAGTGACTGCGATTAAATACTGATATGTGAAAATATTCATTTCGTGACCGTGCTGGATGCAAGTAATGGTATAATGTCCAATCACTGAGTAAAAATTTAAGCTTAATAAGAATTTTAAATACTGCGCTGATATTGAACAGCATTTATCACTGAAGTTCTGGTGCAGTGAAAGTTTAATATCCATCTGATTATTATTGGATGATACTGTCAGGAACCCCGTCTCCAATTGTCAATTTGTACTTTATTTCATTGTTTATCTTTGTGTTTTGAGCCTATATATGTTATATTAATACAGTGCAGGAGGAATGGCATTGTCGACATTGGTGCCTGCAACTGTGAGCTCACTCTCTTTAATGGCCAAAAGTTCAAATGCTGGCCTGCAGCTCTGGTCTTTACATGCGCTTCTTTTGACCATAGAAGCAGCTGGCCTGTCCTATGTGTCTCAAGTGCAGGTACTTAAGAATTAATGTTGGTGTTATTTGGTCACTTTATATTAGGCTCTGCATTTTATATATTATCGGTCCTCTTCTATTGAGTTGAGTGTAGCTGTTTAAATGCAGTTCAATATGAATGTACCCGTCCTTTAATTTAATTTATTTCTATGCCTAGAAGTCTATGTATTTGGGAGAAACCTTGCCCTCAAAACCTTTTGTTTTCTTTACAGGCAGTGATGAAAAGGTCCATTATTGTAGTGGTAAAATTGTTTGAATAAATAAGTGAACTCAGATGTCTACTTTGCCTACCTGAAATAGAGTCAGTACAGAGATGTAAGAAATCTATTTTTGTTTTACACAGATCAGTTTTTGCTGATTTTTAGGAAAGGTGGATCTATAAACTTGAAAGGAGGCTGTTTTTGATACTGCCTGTTCATTCCTGCTTGAAGTTTATTTAGGGTCTTGGAGCCAAAATATTCCTCTCCTGTGTCTTTTGAGTCAAGTCAATGTATTCCTTTTTGTTAGGGGAGAGGTAACCGTCGGGGGAATTTGCTGGAAAGCGTGGCTGCTATTGTGAACTCTGCAGGTTCCATGAGTTGGTTTTTAACATAGATGTGTTTTGTAAGGAGAGGTCCATTGAAGGAATCATGTTGTCCATCATCTCTTGCCATTGAGGGTTTTCCCATCTTTAATAGTGATGTAGAATTAAGGCTGAACCAAGTTGATCCTTCTGGTAATCTCAACCGAGACAAACTGGGTCTGGTTGGATTTTTTTTGGGTTCAATAGGATATTTTAGGATTTTATTTTATTTTGGGAAAATCTATGTAATCTTTTTATTTTGGTAGATATTAGGCTGACTATGAATTTCCAAATTGAGTTTATTTTGTTTCAAATTTTATTAACTTAGATCTTAGGAAGTAATTAGAAGATTTGTTGCTATTTTAGTTTTAGATTCTAATTAGGAAGTTTTTAATTTTAGTTTATTATATAAAGGTGTGCTCTTGGTCCATCGGTAAGGTACAAATGTTGCGACTTGGTGGCCAAGCGATCAAAACAGCCACTTGACATTCTCGGGGTAAGGCTGCATAATTTTCGCCCCCCGGACATAGCACATGGAGGAGCCTTGTGCACTAGGTACGCCCTTATATATATATATATATATATGTAAATGCATGTAACCCAATTTGTTCAACAGATTTTGAAGAATGATTTGAGTGAATTGTTTTGGTACCGGTTAGGTGCAAAGTAAAAAAATAATCCAGTAGAACTCTCATGGTCGTGTGACCTCTCCTCCCACCCCCCTTGTGTGATCTCTCTCTCTCTCTCTCTTCTTTCTTCTTCTTCTCTTCATTTCTCTTTTTTCTCTTGGTACTCTGTTCTGGGCGAAGGCTGCAGCCAACATAAACTGGGTTGTTCTCCTTTGTGTCTGGTCTATTTGACCTAGGATTTTAACTGAAGATAGCCCCTCCCTGGGCGACCAAACCCTTAGAGCGTCTGTGCCATAAACCATCCTGGCTGTGAGGAATCTAATCTGCAAATCAGGTTTGTTCAAGATACCTCCCAGATTTGTTGCAGTCACTGACTTTTAGCATAATACCCAAGTCTTGGAGTTGTCGATAAGTGCTTCTAGGAGCCCTTGGTGCTACGAACCCATGCATGAAATCTCAAGTCCAGAAGGCCAAAGATGTGGGAGTTCTTCCTCTCTTTCTTCTGCTGGTTTCCACTTCTTGCCTTGGCTGAAGGTAGAAGATAACCCATCTAACCCTTCACAATTCCCTTATCTTCAGTTATTTTCCTCCTCCTTTAACTAGTTCCCTTATCTTCCTTAGTAATTACTTGTTGCCATCTTCTTTTGCCCCCTTCCTAATTTTCCCCTAGTGAATAAATCAAACCACTCTATACCCTTTCATCATACGTGACACACCTTTTTGTTAAAGTTCTGGTAAATTACAAGACTGCTGGTCATAATATTTGTGCTATTTGTTAATTTAGTGGGGCCTAAGCGACACGATTTTGGTTTGGAACCCGGATCCGCATCAATTAGTTCCTGATCTTAGTTTCCTTTATTAGGTGGAGGCTTTAGAGGTTGTATTGCTTAGGCAAGTTGTGACCCTATGATGGGAAGTCAGAAACTTAGCATCTGTCCTTACATGGGAACGGAAGCTTAGCATTTCTGCTTACGTGGAAATGAAAAGATAGCCCACTGTATTCAGTCCTGGGAGAGGAATGAAAGCAAGTCAAATATAAATACTCCATTGGTTGTTGAGATGGATCCCAATGAAGTGGACAATGTGGAGTCTTCATATAGGGATGCTGGAAAATCAGTGTGAAGAAGCAAACTTTTTGGAGCAGGATGAAATGATGGAGGTTTTGTGTGAGATTGATGGCTTAAAGATTGTTATGCACTAACAGAGAAGTGGCCCTTTCCAGTTGCTACTGGGTTTTTTTTTTTTTTTTTTTTTTTTGTTTTTTTTTTAATTTTTATATTTTTGGGGTGGGTGGGATGTTCTTAGGAGTACTTGTGATGTATCAGTGATGTGTTCAAGGGTAGGGAAGATTTAACTATTAAAACACAAACTCCCAAGACGGAATCAGAATAATCCAAGGCAAACACAATCAGCAGAATACGAAAATTTAAATAGAACAGAATCTAACGGTCAGATGAATCTGAAATTTGAATCAGATAATCCCCTTACTGTGTTGAACAGACACTCTGAAAATCAAATTAAAGGCCCAAAAAGTACTATTATTAAAGAACAGCATACTAGAAGATGGTGTCCATCCAATGCTGGACTACTTAAATTAGCAAGTTACTTGTTACAGCCAGAACTAGCAAATAACCTGCTGTCAACATAGTATACGATGGACATAACAGGGAAATGAAACTAATTGGCTGCCAAGTATAATTTTCAGAATCGTGGGTTATTCTCTCAATTCCAATAAAATGAAACTGGATCTAGTATGAACTGGCGATCAGAACGTATATGGATAGAACA
>NW_024868082.1:113897-134003 GCF_013358625.1 Macadamia integrifolia
AAGCAAGTAATTTCTGCTGGGCCTTTATCCTTTTTTTAGGTTCATTAGGATTCTTATTGGTACTTGGTAGGAACTTCCAGTTATCTTGGTAGGTTCAGTGTGCATCTTGTATTTCATAGAAACTGGGGGCAATACAATCCTTACGTAGGGGCCATCCTATCCAAATTTCAGGCGTCAAGATTCATTTCAAGCGTGGATGATTATCATAAGAGATTCCCAACATATCAAATCAGGGAGGAAGCTGATCTTCTGAACTGAGAGGGTATAACAGTAAGAGCAACCTGCAGGAATGGTTAGACTGACAATATGATACCAGGTTATTAAGTCAAGGAAAACCCAAAGAAACTCAAAAGTAACGGTGTGATGTTATCTATCTGGAACTGAATAGCAGGATAGTAATGAAGAAAATAAAGAAGAAAGTAGAAGAAGAGAAAATGGAAAAGAGTTGAGCTGGTTTGACCACCGATGGCCAAGGGTGGATTCACCACCACCCAACGTCCAACCTTGGTAGTGGGTTAGGAATTCTAAAATTAAAAGCAGTAGAACAGCACAGCTCTAAAATTTGGAAGCATGTCCTTAGTGCTTGCTGGCCTGGTAGGAGATGGATCCTCCCCCTCTCCAAAGAATGGATTTGAATTGACATGATGTTTGCTGGGTCTTCTATATGCGACACTACAGGTAAGCTTGCCTTTTGCGCCACCATCAACCATATTTGGACAGAGTGCAATCTTCGTGGATGGACTTCCAACTCCCGCTCCTTTGAGAAGATTTTGAAAGCCATCTACTTTGATGTTAGCTCCAAGCTCAAGATGCTGCCCCTTCACCCCAGTTATGATTCCCCAAGGAACAAGCTTATTGTTGCCTCTTGGGACCCCCCGGTGGGTGGTTGATGTTGTTGTGGTCTCTTTAGCCTTCCCCCCTTTCCTTTCCTTTTCCCCTAGGGCCTAGGGGCTGTATATTCCCTCCCCCTTTCCTCTTCTCTTTGGTAATGAATTTATT
Organism: Macadamia integrifolia; assembly: GCF_013358625.1. Taxonomy (NCBI): domain Eukaryota; kingdom Viridiplantae; phylum Streptophyta; class Magnoliopsida; order Proteales; family Proteaceae; genus Macadamia; species Macadamia integrifolia. The sequence continues at coordinate 114,897 of NW_024868082.1, forward strand.
TATTCACTCAAAAAAAAAAAAAAAAAAGAAAAAAGAAAAAAAAAAGAAGTAGCCATCCAGTGTATTGAGATTTCTCTTCAACGTGAGTGGATGCAATTTTGAATGCCCTGTAATATCATCTTCGACCATCCTCCATTGCCTATACTGTGACTAGTGCCTTTCAGTACAGCCACTAAAGAGTTAGTTAGTGACTAAACATGCTTATATATGCCATTAAAAGGCTGACTTGGTGATAGGAGGTGACTCTGATTTGATGATTGAGTGGTTTCATGCAGGAGCAGGAGGACCTTCGAGGTATATGCATCTCATCTGGAAAGCTAAAGCCTATGTACTGTGATAATCAGAAATAGAATACCAGTACTAACAATCTAGAAGGAGAGAGAAGAATAAGAAGAATTGAGGAAGACAGGAGAGAGGAGACTGCCGCAAGAGAAAGAGACAGTACATATATGTGGCATTCCCTCACTATCATTAGATATAAGATGAAGAGTTGCAATACCGGGAACAGTATACTGATAGACTAAACAACTAACACAACTAAAGTCTAAAGCAACTAAAAGTCTAAAACAGGAACAAAATACCACAGGTTTCTGACAATAATACCCCTGCGGTACAAACTACACAGAAAAATTTCTTCCTTGTTGAGGATGCGTTCAGGCAATTCGTTAGCTGATGAATTGGCTTAGTATGGGGTTGCTAGGGACTACAAAGAAAAATTTCTTCTGTATTTGGGCCCTTAACCCATGGTATACTCTCTGTTGTGGGTTCCCAGCCCTTGCTGGTTGGTGGTGGTGGTGGTGTTGTATGCTGTCTTAGTATCTCCTCTCTCCCCCCTCTCTTTTGGATTTGGTAATTTATCGCAACTTGAGCTAGTATGGAATTTTCAGTTGATTCTCCAATTGATGTTCAATTTGTGATAGTATGCTAGGCTATACTTCATCTTCATCTCCCCTTAACTGATATATGTTGATATATATTAAATTTCCTTCCCTGACTTACAACTGTGAATAAGCAATAGTCACTGACAGTTTTTTAAAAATATTGCAGGCGACGCTTGTCCTTGCTATGGAAATTCTTTTGTCAGAGGAGAATGGATGGGTTGAGCTTCGACAGGGGATTGGCCGCCTTATAAATGCTATTGTTGCTGTTCTTGGTCCTGAGCTTTCCCCAGGCAGCATTTTCTTTTCGCGCTGCAAGGTTTCTAATACGTTTTTTTACATTTTTCTACTGTCTATGAGCTGTCCTGCACTCAGCAATCCCCAATATTTATTTATTAATTTACAAAAAAAATCTTATTCTTGTGCTGCTGGTCCTCCTTTGGTTGATGAATACATCAGGACTCCTAGTTAAATAAATCTGAGAAACAGAAAACTTGTTACATTTTTCCTTTTTTGCTTTATGAGGTTCATGTATTGTAATTCATGAAGTGAGGGTTAATATTGAATAATCTTTTTTTTTTCCCAAGTCTGTTGTTGCAGAGATAAGCTCCGGGCAAGAAACATCTACACTTCTCGAGTATGTGAATATATTTTTCACTTTCGCTATAGAGGATCTTTCTTTTTTTCATGTCATTATGTGACCAGTTGTATCTGTTGGTTTTCACACAGAATTTTGTCCACTGAAATTTAGTGATTTTGGATGCTTTTGTGTTGAATTTTCCAATGGAAGAGTTTGTCTCCTGGTTTTGTAGGAGTGTTCGCTTTACACAGCAACTTGTTCTTTTTGCTCCTCAAGCTGTGTCTGTGCACTCTCATGTGCAAGCTCTACTCCCCACACTGTACTCAAGACAGGTTATGTTGCATATTTTGATTCGTGGGTTGAAGCTTGAAATCCTTTTCTAGTAATCATCATTGGATCCTTTTTCTGAAGCATTTTAATTTTCTTTGTAGCAGCCAATTCTTAGGCATCTTTGTGTTTCCACTCTTCGACATCTAATTGAGAAGGATTCGGTGAGCAACTGATAAATTTTTACTTTCCATCTTATTGTCTTTTATCAAAATTTGTCAATCACTTCTCTATATCCAGCGAATTGTTCTATTAAGTAGGAATTTTATAGTATGGGCAAAAGTTTCTTTCATGGCTGTGGAGAGAAGGTTTTCTCCATGGACACTTGTTTTGTCTTGTGGCATGATAAGATGTGCCAAATTTTTTTGTGGACAGGTAGATCCCTAGGTCCCCTGCTCATATGTTAAGTTTTAGCCTAAAACGAGATTGCCCAGTGGCGAAATGAGGCTTAGATTCACGAAATGGGAGTATTCAGTACTTATTGGAGTATGTAACACTTGTGATGTCCACACATGAGGGTGCACACCAATACCAGGGGGAATATATGGTTGAATTTGAGTCTGTAATTTGATATATGGGACTATCCAAATTCTTCTGTCTGTTTGACAGTTTGAAATTGCTACATCATCTTGCCACACGGCAGAATTAGGGTTCCCATTGAGAGAAGCCTCTCTACTCTACAATAAGTTTCACTATTTTTTTTATTTTTTTTTGGATGAATAAATAAATTCAATACCAAAGGAAATAAAGGGGATTGCAGCGTGAAAAAAATACAATGTGGCGACACAAACAGAGCCTAGCCCAAGCAAGGGGTACTACCCCATCCAGCCTCGACATATTAAAGGAAAAAAACCTGGCCAAAACAAGGCAATCAGACACGAACTCAAAAAAGGCCCAAATGCTAAAAGCCCACAAAGACATTACAAGGTATCACTATTTTTTTTTTTTTTGGGTGAATAAATAAATTCATTACCAAGGAAAAGAATATACATGGGAAAAGGGGGGGGGGAGCCAAAAGGGAACAAGACCTTAGGGGAGGGAGGGCCAGAGGGGACCAAAAACTCAACTAAGAGAAGGGATACATCAGGGGGGAGATGATGGAAGTGGGAAGGCCCCACAAAGCTACCATCAGCCTAATTCTAGCGGAATCTCGGATAGCTCGTTGACGAAGGCAAGCAGGTTTGGAGTTGACATCAAAGTAGATTCCAAATTTTATCAGAAGATCAGGAGTTGGAAGTCCATCTACGGAGATTATGCTTTATCCAAATATGAGAGATCGCGGCTCTAAAAGCAAGCTTCCAAATAGTGTTGCAAATAGAATGGGAGGGGGCAGAGGGGAGGGGACCGGCCATCATTAGAGGGGATGTCATTAACCTTGGCCAATCTACTCAGACCAGAGAAATAGATGGATCTGGGAGAGTGAGAGAAGACCAGAGGGGTGCCAAGGGTCCATCCAAAGAGAAGTGTTTGAACCATTTCCAATGGTATAGGAGATGGCTTTGGGAGCTAAAGATCTAGAGCTAAGGATGTTGTGCCAAATCCAAGAGGCATCCAGAGAAGGGGCCATAGTCCAGAGGGAGTCTCTCTTGAGAGAATGAGCATAGACCCAAGAGACCCAAATCTATTATGCTTTGAGCCTTTGAGGTATCACTATTTATATGTTTGAAACTCCATAATGCTAATAGAAGGCCCAAAATAAATATGTAAAAAATATATAAATGTGCATCTCATTCCCCATTGTAATTAATTCCGACAGCAAAGTATGCTAGTTTTAAATTTTAACCCAGTAAATCCTTTCAAGATTTTTGATCAGGCACGAATGATGAAATCAATATCTCAACAAAACTTTGCTAGATCTCTGTGAGGCATCGTCAAAATGTTATCTGATTCTAGGGGCAATGTTTTTCAATCGAAATGGTCGAAAGTTGGAAAATATTTTGGTTTCTTTAGGCCTCATTACAAAATCACATGTAAAATACAAATAATACATTATTTCATCGAACTGAGCTAAACAAAATGATTGAAGTGTCGAAATTTTGCTTTAAAATATTACGTTCTTTGAAATAAAACACCAAAATTTGAGTTGATATGGTTGAATATGACACAATGAGTTGAAATTGTCTAAATTAGGGAAATGCATCGTGTATTTATAACCTTATGGGGAGGGGTGAATATGGTATTCCCAGTGGATTAAAAGTTTTTCGCCCAAGTATACAAGATTTTATAATGGTTCAACTCAATCCGAGTCTAGTCAACTCCTCACATGATCACCTTAAGAGGTATCCATTAGTTCTTTTCCCTTTTAATACTGTAGGTGGGGATGAATCGCCCTTACAAAATCTTTTTAGAGGATAAGAGGGTTAGAATATAAGGATGGGACGAGAACAAGGGAATGAAATATTGGAGAAGAAGAAGAAGAAGAAGAAGAGGGAGAAGAAGAGGAAGAAGGGGAAGAGAGACGAAAACTGGTCAAATGGTATGTGTAGAGAAAAGATTCTCTACCACATATATATTACTTCACCAGCAAGATGTAAAGAATTACATACATCTCCCTAGGGAGGTAAAAGGGAAAAATAGAAAGTACAATAAGTGACAAGAATAAAATACACTTGACCCTAAAGTACCCTTATTACATAAACTCTAACACTCCCCCTCAACCTGGAAAATAAATGTCATACATTCCCAGCTTACAGAAGAGGGTATTGAACTGGTGAGGAATGAGTCATTTTGTGAATATGTTTGCCACTTGATCATCTGTCTTCACAAAGGGTGTGCAAATGTTGCCGGATTCAATCTTCTATTAGATGAAAGGCCAGTCAACTTCAATGTGCTTTGTTAGTCATGTTGCACTGGATTATGGGAAATGCTTATGGTTGCTTTGTTATCACAATAGAGACGTATAAGTCCTTCAGTATCATATCCCAACTCAAGAACCATCCGTCGTAACCAAATAAGTTCACAAACTCCATAAGCCATTGCCCTGTACTCTGCCTCTGCACTAGATCTGGCTATAGCAGGCTGTTTTTTGCTCCAGCATATAACTAAATTGCCACACACAAATATGCAATAGTTAGAAGTAGATTGTTTGTCAGAGATGGATCCATCCCTATCGACATCGGAATAACCTTCTATTCTCGATTTGTTGTTCTGGGCATACAAAAGTCTTTTTCCTGGAGAGGACTTCAAGTATCTGAGGATGCGGTACACAACATCCAAGTTCCCACTCTTGGGAGCATGCATAAACTGATTCACTACCACTGTATAAGTAATGTTTGGCCAGTCTGAGATAGATTAGATTAGCTTCCCCACTAGCCTCTAGTATTTGCTTGCATCAACAAGAGATGAACCACAATCTTCTCCTAAATTGTGATCTGTTCAATAGGAGAGCTAACCGGTTTACACCCCAGCCTTGCTTCTTTCAATACGTCTAACATAAATTTCATTTGACAAATATTGATGCCCTTCGTAAACCTTGAATCTTCAATTCCCAAGAAATATTTCAAGTGTCCTAGGTCTTTGATCATAAATTATTAGGCCAAGTAGGCTTTCAACCTAGCTATCTCATCATTGTCATCTCTAGTCACCACGATATCATCAACATAAAGTCATAAACAATTAATGTTGTGATGGTACCATTACCTAACAACAACAACAACAATCATAACCTTATCCCAACTAAATGGGGTCGGCTACATGGATCCGATAATAGAAAATAAAAAAGCCTAAAAGATAGGTTAAAAATGAGGGAAAATATAGATAAGAGAAGACGGTAAAGCAGTAGAGAAAGACGCATAATGGGAACATCCCCTATAAGGGGTCGGCAACACGGGTCCTTGTCTTCCACAAAACTCTATCCGAAGTCATACTAGGATTGAGCCCTATCCTTTGCATATATTTCCGAACCACTTCGTCAATAGTGACCTTAGGCCTACCCCTACATAATCTGGCTCCTACAAAATAAATCTGGTTAGTCTTCCTTACTGGGACACCCATAGGTCTCTGTTGAATATGGCCATACCACCTCAACCGGCTCTCATAGAGTTTGTCTTAGATTGGTGCAACCCCCAAATCTTTTCTAATACAGTCATTCCTTACCCTATCTCTCCTGGTCTTCCCGCACAACCCTCTCAACATTCTCATCTCCGCTACATAGTTTATTTAAAGTACTTTTCTTGATTTCCTAACACTCCGCTCCATGCATCATAGCTGGTTGAATAACTTTCCTGTAAAATTTTCCCTTAAGCTTAATAGGCACTCTTTTGTCATATAGCACTCCTGATGCACCATTACCTCTCCAGGTAAATAATGTGTGATCTACTTGACTCTGGGAATACCCATTCTTCAGAACGGCCTTCCTGGATCTCAAATTATTTCTTAGGAATTGACATAATAAATATTTCAAGTGTCCTAGGTCTTTAATCTCAAATTATTTGGCCAAGTAGGCTTTCATCCTAGCTATCTCATCATTGTCATCTCTAGTCACCACTATATCATCAACATAAACAATTAATGCTGTGATGGTACCATTACCTCTCCGGGTAAATAATGTGTGATCTACTTGACTTTGGGAATACCCATTCTTCAGAACGGCCTTCCTGAACCTCTCAAACTAAGTCTTTGATGATTGCTTGATACCATATAGTGCCTTCTTTAGGAGACACACCTTACTATCAATGAGCTAAAACTTAGAAGATCTTGGCCCAAAAGTACTGTTCACGTGAAAAGTGTCATGTGAATAGTAACTCATGTGAGTAATGTTTTCTGACTCTCTTTTTTTACTCTTTCTCTTCGAGCTTTGATCTATGTCAATCATGTTTGGACGCATAAGAGGTTTTTCCCTAAGAGTCTTAAGGGCTATGAGAATCAAGGATTAAAGTATTGGTATTGGTCGTCATGTCAGGTAGTTAAGTTTAATATACGTATTGGAGGGTATCGTATCATACGCACATAAATGGACAGGAAACACATTTTTATAGACTTTTGCATAAAAAAATGTAAAAAAAAGGTATTTATATAACATGTAACATGTATAAACATTAAACACTAAAATGGAGAACATCGTACTGAGAGACAATTGTATTCAATTGAAATTGTTCAAAAGGATGAGGTTTCTTACATGTAGTAATGGTCTATTGTCGACTTGCTAAGAAATTTTAAAATCTACGAACAAACTGATGCAATGATTCATGTTTGACACAAATGTCTTAGTTTGTTTTACCTCAAACTACTCAAACATAGCAAAAAAAGAGGTAAAACAAACTTTATTTTTTGATCTAGCTATCCAAATTCTTATAAAAAATACTACTAGAACATTGCAAAAGGGATGGGAGTAACTTGAGCAATCATGAGTTCATGACATGAGATACTAGTATACAACGCTCAATTTTACAAAATGATCAACAAACTTGGCTTGTTGCAAGGACAAAAAACATTAAATGGTAATGATGACACTAGTTGTGATGATTCTTATGGAAATTAAGAATTAAATGGAATGAAGAAGTCAAACGGAAGACACTTATTTGGCTGCAAGGACTCTATAGATGTAAACTGGAGGAGATGATCAACATGAGGATGCCATAATTCATGACAAGGAGGATATGAAAGAATGGTAAATCAAGATTGTGAAATCTTTTGGGTAAAAGTGTTGTTGTGTTGTGCTTCAAATTTTGGAAACTTAAGTATTTCTAGCAAGAAGAGCAAGCTCTGTTTTGAAAGTGAAATAGGATCTATAGATATATATCTTAAGTATTGGTGAGTATCGGTAAGATACGAATCGATATGCATGTAATTCAATTGTTCGGGGCTCAATTGTACATATTGAGAGTTTTGATATGTATCGATGAGTATTCAAGAGAATCGGAGCGCATCGTAGGATATGCTACGATTCATAGAATTTTTTTTAAATACATGTATTGTATCGGTGCCAACCAAGGTTTGAAAATTTGCCGAAATCTAGCTGAAATTTTGGATATTTCGGTATTTTTTTTTACCGAGATGAAATGGCATATGAAATATAAAAGTACATAATTTCGGTCACATTTTGGTCATTTCGATCATTTCGTTTCGAAATTTCACTAGTTTTGGCAAAACAAAAATGCACTTTTTCGTCGAAATTTTGGCCTTCTTTGTCATTTCGTTTCACTAATTTCGGCCACTTCAGCCATTGGCACCCAAAATGGCCAGCAAAACATATGGGAAAAAGTGCACAATTTTGATGAAATTTCGATATTTTGGTGTACCAAAACGAAACGAGTTGTTGAACCTAGGTGCCAACAGATACTGATACGTATTGGCTGATATGGTATAATATGCACTGATACTTTAAAACCAAGTTGAGAATCACATTACAACTCACGAAAATGAAAAGCATTTACAAGATAAAACAAATTCCTAAGTTTTGACATCGCCACCTTGTTGAATGTCCAATTGTTGTTTTGACGATCTCCAAGTTGGTCTTACTGAAGGAAGATTGGTTCACCATCTGGCTTCTCATATTTATGCCACAAGGTGTACTTACTGAGGTTCTCTTAATGATACCAAGTTAATTGATGTCACCACTCAACTTGGAATAAAATATTCCTAATCTACGATAAGTTATCCAATAAAAAAGAACGAAAATAGACTTCTATTCCTAGAGCTAGAAGACCTCTCAACTAATCCCATATTTCCACTAACTACCCATATTTTAGGCCCATTTAAGTGGCCATATACAATTAAGACCCATTGGACCAAAGGCTTATTTTCACTAAGTTAGCCCACTTCTGTGATTAATCTGCCTCACATCTTCATGGCTACCATGGTCTTTGGCTCTTTGCACGCTTGCACTCTTTCAGCAACAATGTTGTGTACTTTGAGGTTTCTCGAGATGAAATACTCCAAAATATGCTGCTTAAATATGTATTATTCTGGGTTATTTTTTATTCATCCGATAATTATATATTTAATTTTAAAAATTTCAAACAGCTATGCTGCCTGGTCTTTGTGTTTGGAAACTAATTATATACTTTCAGGTTGCCATTGTTGTCGAACAAGTTGAAGAAAATTTATTCCATATGCTCGATGAGGAAACTGATCCTGAGTATAACACTGACTACTCTACCTTTTACGTTATGGGGCTTTGGATCTATTAATTTGTTATATTATCCTGAAATGATCTCCATTGTTGACATGTGGATTGTTTCTATTTTCTTTCCTTTATTGCTCATCCTTTTGTAGTGTTGCTTGACAATATTTCCAAGAATATAATCAATGGTAGTGAATCTATAATAGCTGCAAATCATTTGCTTACCACTCTATCCCTAATTTCCCCTAATTTCCTGTCATACTTTGATGTCCACAGCCCCTCTTCTTTCTTCGCTTTTTGGGTGCTTGGTATAAAACCACACCTATGAGGGCTTCTTGATGTGGAATTTCATCTGTGGCTGATTAGATATTGGACCTTTGAGCTGTCGTTGTATTATACTTGCCGAGTCCATGTGATCCAGAGGCTGTTGCTATGTTTTCAATCAAATTTATAGTTATTCTTTAGTTAAAATTGGTAATCAACTCAAGGGATGCAGTCAGGATACCAATCAGACAATTAACAACAAACCTACAAAACAGATTTGTACTGCATAGAATCACATAACCAGGAAATGTAGTTCCCTTTGTGAAAAAGAATTCTATCCACACTGTAGGCTATGGATCTGGCTATTTATTCTCATCCCCAAGGTGTGAGAGAGAAAATGTGTAACCATATCCCAGTTCCCTAAGATGATTAGTGGTATTGCATGACTACAAAAAATGCCCTGCCCAAGAATACCAAATTTTTTTCTTTTCTTTTTATCTCTCTAAATAAGATAGCATAAACAAATTTCTTTTAAGCAAGGACTCTATATTTGAAATCTCTAATGCCCGAGAGCAGCATGTTAAACTCCATTTCATAGGCTTCTCCATGATTATAGGAGTTGTCCTTAGATTTCTCTGTTAACAACATAAGGTCGTATAATACATATTACATAAGACATGTAGCTATATTAGACTCATCCTAGAGACTATACTCTTAGTACTGAAACGAGTGCCAGGCCATATCATCATAACCACCATATTGTTGATGCTGGTGTCGAAGCATGTTTTTCTCTGATTGAATCACAAAGCTGACCATGGCATAGTATCCCGGAAGTAACAATCAAAGTCTACCACAACAGCCCTATAAACATCATCAGCAAAATACTGGAGATACCCTATCATTTTAACTAGATTCTAAAACTGAAATTAACTTGAATCAAGCTATTTCCTATTCCTACGTATCCAACTCAAAACAAAACATGATAAAAAACATAAGGACAAACTAAACTACTCCCATTCCTTATTAGACCAAAAACCCAGGTTGGCCCGGTTCAGTCTGGGTTTAGGTTTCCAGACCCATTTATGCTGGTCCAACCAGTCGAGTGCTACTGCATTAGGTAGCCAACTGAATGGTGGGGCATTGGGGACCTTTGTGGGTCCCACAATCCCACAAAAGTCTTCTTTCTGTAATTGCATCAAGTCAAGTCAAATAGGTATTTTAAGTCACTAATATATAAAATCTCACCCTCAAAATTGGGAAAATACCTTTTAAGTTTTGGGTCTATTTCCTAAGCTAGTATGCTTTATTCCACAAACTTATATAGAAGACTCAAAACTAACTCAAACATTAAAAATGAAAGGCCTAACCCAATCATTAACTGATTGGGAAACTTAAACGGACTAGAAAACTGAAATAGTAAAGGAAATAGACTCAAAACAGGATTTTAACTAAACTAATGAATTAAATCTCGTTTTCCTACTTTCTACCCATATTTTAGGCCCATTAAAGTGGCCAATTACAAAGAAAGCCATGGGATCAAAGGCCCAACACATACATAACCCAATCGACGGCTTATTTGCAATAAATTCGGTTTATTTGCAATAAAATAAGCCCATTAAGTGACTTATCTGCATCACCGACGTCGTTCAGTTGGGATCAAGGTTTAAAGTATCGATATCATGTATCGTTTCGATACCGATATGATATGGACCAGTACTTTAAACTTATCATATAGTAACCCTTTGAAAGATACCGATACGATACATATCGTATTGATACCCACTGATACCAATACGGTATGGCCAATACTTTAAACCTTGGTTGGGATAGGGCTGAGCTATTTTTGTTGTTGTATCTTTATCAGTAAGAATCCACATTTTTTTTTTGCATATAACTCATGAACATTTAAACAATGATCAGCCAAATATTTTCTATTATCCTGATCATGGTCATATACATTGACCATTCTTTCGGCTTTCCCCCAGTTCAAATATAGCTGTCCTATTCCCCCTTAAAGGCCTTCTACTAATTTTTCTGGTGGGCGAGGGGCTTTGGAAAGTTGAAGATGGAAAATTGAAGTACTTTAAACACCTTACATCCAATGATTCTACTCCTTCCATAAATTAAGTTAAAATCCTGCCAAAACAAATGTGTTCCCTTCACGTCAACAGTATAATGCATGAAGCAATATTGGGTGCTTATTAAATGTTTGAGCTACTTTACTCATATTCCTTTAACTCAAGCTGAAGGTCCTCTTTATCTTTTACCGTTTCCACTTTTAAACTGTTTATGTTTCCATCCTTTGCTGTCTTGATTTTTGTAGCATGTAGGCCATGCTGTTATCTGTTCACTGTGTAGTTATTTTATTAGCTACAAATAATGGAATATCTGATTGACAATAAAAATTATTTATGAAGTATACTCTAGTGGGATAATATCGCTGTGCAGCCTCATATGCAGTGTGATTTCAGTGATTAATATAAGAAGATATTGTTTTTCCCTTGGATTACGCTGTCTGCAAAGTCGTAAATATAGAAATTCGTTACAAGTCAACTATTTAGCCAACACACATGCAGCAATAACAGAAATGTGTTGATAATATTGTAATATCAATACTTAAGTGTTAATTCTTATATTTCTGTAGGATTGCGAATTTGGTGGGTACCACAATAATTCGCCTACTTTATATATCATGCCCATCTTGCCCATCACGGTGGATATCAATATGTCGTAAAATTGTAAGTCTCTTAATTTCTGAGAGCATTTTGTATTTTTCTTTCAATTTGTTTCTCTCAAATGTTTTCATGTTTGTTTCTCCCTTTAAATTGTATATTGAAATGGGAAGGTGGCATGAAAATATAACTTGGAATGTAGTATCTGATAAGATTAAAAGAAACAAAGAAGCATAACAAACTGGAACCAAAGATCAGCAGATAGAAGAAGCTCCAGCTTTTTGTCAAGTTATGCAACTGGTGATCAGCCAGAGGAAGCTATTACATTTTATCCAAGTTACACTAGTTTACTCCCAAAAAAAAAAAAAAAAAAAAAAAGTCAATGTTTAACTTGGCCGAAATAAAACTCAAGGTTGAAATACATGGTCAAATCCCAAGTTTCGATCCTGGGTTTCAACTCAGGGAGACCCAGCGTCAAAACCCAGTGTTGAAACCTCAAAATGAGATCCAGAGCATCTCGGGTTTGCGCCTGACTGAAAGCAGGTCTGAAACTGAGATCGTGATCTCGATGACGGTAGATCCATAGTTGTTAAGGCGACTAGGTGACCTAAGGCGTTGGAGGAGCATCCTAGGCATGCGGTATACATAATATCGAAATGTTAATTTTGTATAATTATTATTATTATATGTGACACAGAAGCCATATCAATGCAACATGATATAATTATGCCAGTAATGACCTACTGCAATAAAACCAACATATAATAAACAAAGCATCAGATATCATATTCTTAAGAATTACAGTCCATATATACAATCCATAATCCATCAGAAACCAATCTCCATTTTCTAGGAACAACAGCCCATATGCAATACATCATACAATGTAGTGAATATCCACACACATACAACATACATGTCACACTAGAGGGAGAATTTCCAGCAGTGCGGAAATTCAGGGTTTCAGTTGGAGTCGGAGAGTTGAGGATGAGTGTGGAGCACTGAATAACTCTCTTTTCCTATTTTGTTCTTTTCTTTTCACGTGCAACATGATTCCATGTATGGCATGTGCTTCATAGTATGCTAGGGTTGGAATTAGCATCAAATAATAATAATAAAAAATACAATATAGCATCTGCCTAAGCCACTGGTAGGATAAGGCTTCCAAGGACAATGATGGAGGGCCGGTAGGGGAACAAAAAAAATACCTGCGATGAAACTCAGTTGCAGGGAGAGAGATGATTCGCACAAGAAGGAAGAGGGGGGGGGGGAAGAGAATCACACATGCACAGCCCGCAGGCACACACGACAATATTCAACTCATAACTTCATTCTTCAATCTGATTTGTCTATTAGTTACAACCAATTTAAAGGAAAAATAAAAGCCAAATAGAAACTCAACTGAAATAGGAAACTACCCTAACAAAGCAAACTGACACTTTTAATGCCCTTTAAATCCTATGTGAACCTAACTTGCTAAAATAAAGTGAATAAAATAAAAGCAAAGACAATCTTCTAATTAAAGACCCAATAAAGACTCCATCTGGACCGTCTCTCCTTCTTCCGATGCTTCGTGGGTCTAGAGAAACATTCTCAAACTCAGACCTCTTGCCTCAGTGCCATCTCCTCCGTAATCAATGGGTCTGCCACCTACTTCTGGTTGGACAATTGGCACCTTGTAGCCATCCTCCAATGTACTGTTTACTCTGGCATTCCAGAAATGCAAGGGTTGATTCTATTATCTCAAATGAGAGTCAGTCCACTCACCCTTCCCCTTCCCTTACTGATATCTGGGTTGCTTTCCCCCTCCATCCACATGAATGCCCATGAGGATAGGATTTCATGGAATCCTTCTACCAACGATCGATTTTCCTCTACCTCCACCTGGAATCTAATCCATCCCACTGCCACTAGGGTTCCTTGGCTCAACGTTGTTTGGTTCAAAGGCCACATTCCCCATCGTAGCTTCACCACTTGGCGAGCCCTCAAGGTCTGTCTCCCAACCCAATCCTTCCTCATCCATCGTCACATTCAAGCCCCTCCTTGTTGTCTCTGCTAAAACAATATTGAGGACACTAATCACCTCTTTAACTGTCCACTCTCTTCCTATATCTGGAAAAGTTCTTTCCCATTGTTGGACTTCTAGGAGAATCATTTTTCCTTTTATTAGGGAATGGAACTGGATCGATATGACTTGCTCAGGTACCTCCATCTGCGACATTGCGAGAAAGCTTGCTTTTTTGTGCCACTATTAACCACATTTGGATGGAGCGAAGCATCCGAAGATGGAAGGCCAAATCCCAGTCTTACGATCGGATTTAGAATGCCATCTACTTTGATGTCAGCTCCAAACTTGCCTCTCTAAAGCAGAAACCTGTTAGGAACTCCCCAAGGTACAAGCTCATTGATGTTACCTTGGGACCCTCCTCTTTTATAGCTTCTCCCCATCCCCATGATGGTTTGTATCCCTCTAGTCCTTTGCCCCCTCTTTTTGAGGTTCTAGCCTCATCTTGTTAGCCTTGTTTGCTTGTTTTGTGTGTCTTGCCTTGCGGGCTTGGTTCCCCCCCCCTTCATCTTGTATTTTCCCCTTTTAATGCATTATTTATTCATCCATAAGAAAAAAAAAAGGATTTGGTTCATCTCTGTCCGAAAACCCAGATGTGTATGGATCGGTCCATGGGTGCATCTGCAACAACTTCCCGGTGTTGAGAAAAACTTGTCCACGAGTTTTGTAGAAGGGTAACAATAACTGCTCACAAGTAGGGTTGAAGTGCTCTTTGTCTATACACAAACAAAAATTCAAGATATGAAGTCTTGGAGGTGCATTTAGGTCCGGAAAATCATGGGGGAGAACTAACTTATAATGGGCAATCCTTAGCACTGTGTTGATGTCCATCATTACTTGATCCACGATATTCTCATTTTTCGGTGCCGTTACTGGTTCCACAACTTGAAGGTATTCCTCTTGTGTTGATTCATTTGATTGGTCCTGTGGTTGCAGTGTTGGTACCACCTTCTTTGAGTCATTCGATCCATGAAGAACAAATTTTTGACGCATGTGGAAAGGTTGGATGGTGCACAAATTTTTATCACGATCAATGATGCCGTCTAGTTATTCTAACCAACCTCAACCCAATTTAATAATGTGCTGAGGGGAATCAAACACTTTACAAAAAGCTTCATCACAATATTGAGAAACAGAGAATTCTTCAAATACATCGTCCTTTGACTCAATAATGATCTGATTGGTCTTTGACAACATATTCACCACAAATCGTGAGACAAAATTGTTGTGTTGCCTCTTGTCAATTAATAAAGTAGCAAGTTTTCCATTGAGAAATCAAACTCTGAATTTGAACACTAAAGATTCCATGGCCATACTTGTAATTGGAAGTACTTTAGGCCTACTATGGTGAGAGAACACTTAAGGTAAAGCTTAGTGGAAAAACAGTAATTAGATGAAAGTGTTAAGGAGGATGGCAGAATGGTAATTAGCTGAGATTTCGAAGTGAGTGGCAGTAGTGTAATATCAGAAATTTAATTTGAAACACAAGGTTATAGAACGGATGAAGGAAGGGGTAAACTTGGAGCCAGATGTAAAAAGGAGATAAAATAGAAGAAAGGAGAAGGGTAGGGGCAGTTTTGGAAGAAGAAAATATATAGTTAAGGAAATAAGGACAAAGAGAGGAATTGGGGTGCGGTTACCGTCTCCTACTTGGAGTCGGTTACTGTCACTCCAAAGAGGGAACAAGAACACTGGAGGTGTCTTTCGCTTCTAGTTGGAGAGCAGCAGGATTCCAGGGAAGACAGAGGTGTGGCTCCAAGAGCTCCGATAAGAGACCAAAACGCGGTGGAAGCTAAACTCGAGTTCGACAGGGAATCAACGGCTGGAGATGGAGCTCGAGTTCGAACCAGGTATGTTGTTTACTCATTTTTTTTTTCTGTCCATCTCGCTCTCCCTTCTTTTTTTTATTTTTTTACCTGGCGGAACCATAGAGCAAGGAAGGGTTTGAAAGAGGAAAAGAGGGTGCGGGGGTAGGTC
The DNA here is from genome assembly GCF_013358625.1 of Macadamia integrifolia. Lineage (NCBI taxonomy): Eukaryota > Viridiplantae > Streptophyta > Magnoliopsida > Proteales > Proteaceae > Macadamia > Macadamia integrifolia. The sequence goes on from NW_024868082.1 coordinate 130,723, forward strand.
TGTGGGAGATGGGATGGGACTGGGTATCTGTAGTTCGAGATTTTTTTTTTTCTCCTCGCTGTAACAATAGGGAAAGAAAGAGGGTGGAGGGATTTCCGATCGTTTTTTTTTCCTGACTTGGTAGAAACCAAAACAGAGAATGAGGAGAAGAGGAGAAGAGGAGAAGAGGAGAAGAGGAGAAGAGAGGGAGGAAAAGAGAACGAAGCAGAGGATTCTTCGGCTCTGATACCACTTGATGTAGGGCCAATAGGGTTACAAAAAAAATGCCTGAGATGGAACTGAGAGTTGTAGGGATGGAGATGATTCACACAAAAAGGAGGGGGGAGGGGAAGAGAATCACACACGTACAACTCGCAGACACATCACAATATTCAAATCATAACTTCATTCTTCAGACTGATTTGTCTTTTGGTTACAACCAATATAAAGGAAAAATAAAAGACAAAAATAGAAACTCAATTGAAATAGGAAACTACCCTAACAAAGCTAACTGATACTCTTATATTCTCTAAATCCTTCGTGAACCTAACTTGCTAAAATAAAGTGAATAAAATAAAATCAAAGGCAATCTTCCTCATTGAAGTAAATTCCTAAAATCCTACTAGACCCAAAAATAATATTGATCTGGTTCATCTCTATCCGGAAACCCAGATGTTTATGGATCGGTCCATGGGTGTGTACCTGCATCAGACAATGCCCAAGTGATTAAGGCGGTTGCCTTTCCTGTATCAAATAAGCCATTTTACATAGTTATCAAGGTGTTGCCTAGCTGTCCAAGCGGTTTCTCTGGGTATAGGCGACTGTCGCCTTAATGGAATGCCTGTCCAGGCGGTTTGTCTAGGTCTAGGGATTGTCACCTTAGTGCAAGGCTTTGGTTTGGCACTTATTTATGTCAAATATTTTCATTTACTTATGATGTTGTTCATGCATATGAAAATATTCCCTTATTTGAATCCAATAAAAATAGTTTCAAAATCAATTTCCTTAAGGATAAAAAGTCAAACCCTTAATCCAAGAACAAAAATTGAAGTTTTAGTCGTAGGGGCGATTGTCAAATTTCAAATACTAGGGTTTTTCTCAATTCTGAAAATTTCATAAACCTTATCATGGTTAAACATTGCTAAAAATCAAAATTGCTGTTAAATAATCTTTTGTTTTGATGTCTATAAAAATAATTTCATTCAGGCAATTTTAACAACATTCACACACGACTAGGAGCCTTGGTTGCTTAGGCAATGCCTAGATGAGCGCCTTGTTGCCTAAGCAGTTAGGCACCCCTCCACCAACTTGGTTAGCACGCCATAGTTGTCAAGGTGAGGTGGCGCCTAGGCGTCCAGGCCCCTTTCAATGCCTTAGGTCGCCTAGATGCCATGATAACTATGGTGCTATCGCCTTGGAACAGAGAATCCACCTGGACGCCCAGGCGGCACCTTGACCACTATGGGCAGATCTATGCTCTCTTTGGATGGTTTAAAGTTTAATCTTTTAGCATTTTCTGAGAAACTTTCTTGTCCTTAAATTTATTATTTTTCCTTCTCCTATCTAGTTCGTTGGATTCTACTTGTAAGTCAATATGACTTACTTTATATATTCATGGTTATTTAATTTTTTTTCTTCACTGATGAAAAGTTCTAAAGTCATCATGAGGCTTCAAACTGATGTTATAAGTCAGAAGCTTCCTTTGGAGAGACGTGTCTGCTTCATCCAAAATTTCTATTATAACTGCACTTCATTTTAAAAGAAGTGCTCAGTAAGGGTCCTTGAGGAATGTTCTTATGAGTCACCATTTCATCATTAGCACTACCACGTGTTGAAGATTTCTATTCATCCCATGTTCCTTTTGCAAAGGAACAAGGATACTTGGTAAAACAGTGGTCGACTAGAGTCCAAATGAACCCTTAAAATTACATCAAAATTCTTTGTTGCCAATGCCCTTATCATTTTCCATTGATCCTTCATTGTAATATGTTCTCTATGTGAATTTAACAGTGTTTTTATCGTAATAAAATTCAAACGATCCTTTTATAGAAATCTTCATTCTTTTTCTTGAGGTTCTCAACTTATTGTGATTGCTGAATTTTTTTTTTTTAATTATTATATGATGATGTCTGAATCAGATTGGAATCTCCACTATTCTCTGTGCTTTTGGCTTCCATTTTGCCATCTAATTCTATTCTCTGAAGTCTAAACTTGAAAATTGTACTGGTTACTTTATTGAGTTGATGGTATGTAATTGTTTCATTTCCTCTACTCTCTTTGTTCTATTCTCAAGTTCTACTTTGTGTCACCCTACCGGCTGTCTTCTTTTATCCTTTGAAAACCAATGCTGTCTCAAATCATTTTTCCTTGAAACCATAGTTGCTATGGCGTCTAGGCGATCCAAGGCATTGGATGGGCCTAGACGCAAGGTGACACCAACTAGGCAACCAAGGTGCCTGCCTAGGTGACGCCTTGAAAACTATGCTTGAGACCAATTCTGATCCACTGATGGTATACAAAAATCCTTTCTTGATTCCTGTATATACAAGCTCGAGAAACCAGGCATATCAAACTAAGGTGCAAGCCAAGATGCCAGTTGGTGGTTTGCAGTCATGGACTATTATTAATGGTAGTTTATATCATATTGTTTTAATGAAAGCATTAATATATATTGGTAACGGTAGTATCCATACATAAAATGTTGTTTTTATTTATTTTTTATTTTTTAATTTAATTTATTTAAGGCTCATCTGGATGCTTGGCCATCCTTCCTTGAGTCGGGATGCAGCCCTGACAGCCTTTGGGGTTGCCATCCTAGTTGGCCTATGGGCCCTTGATAGGAAATGTCCAAAAAAAAAAAACACTTGTTAATGTTCTTGAGGCTTTTTGTCTAGGTTCTTGCTACATCAGCAGGAAGAAATGCCAACACTGGGTCGGAACATGATTCCCTGAATGGTACTGATGGTGATGCTAGATTATATTATGAAGACGATGATGAAAATATGGTTGCTAGCTCCCATGACAGGCAGATACCAGGTTCCACCGTGGACGCTCCCAATGTTGTTCCTAAGAGAGATAAACATCTCAGATATCGAACCAGGGTGTTTGCTGCAGAGTATGTAACTGTAAACTTGATGTTCTTAAAATGCTTCAAGATATTGCTCCTTTTGAATTTTCTAAACTTCTATTCTGGTGCTCTGTTTCTTGCTTTTCTGACATGCAGCATTTTCTAATTCTTTTTTTTTGGATGAATAAATAATTCATTACCGAAGAGATGAATATACAAAGGAGAAAATGGGGGG